>NW_026682985.1:0-186855 GCF_027887145.1 Ammospiza caudacuta
CCGGAGAGAGCGGCAGCATCGGAAAGGTGAAGAAGGAAGCTGTACAACACTGGGATTGTGTGCGCAGCTTGCCAACTGATAGAAAACAGTACCTTACACTTTCCTGACGTTTCCAATCACATGAATATTCGATTGGAAGCTGTTTTGGACAACTCTTCTTTCCTTCATGCCAAGCACTTGGCAGACCTCCGTGCAACGTCCAGAACACGATGGGAGATGTTTTCTGTGCTCCCGCAGGTTTTCCTTGCCAGACAGAGTGGAAAAGCTTTCTGCTAGGATGTAGACCACAAAAGACGCTAAAGACGAAGGTACGATGCTCTCCGGAGCTAAGCGCCGCTCCCGGGCTTCTTTCGGCAGATGCGGCGCTAAGAGAGCACTGTGAGCGGTACAATCGTCTTTGCGCGAAGAAGCCGCTTCTTCGGCTCCGGGAGCTGGAGAGAGCGGCAGCATCGGAAAGGTGAAGAAGGAAGCTGTACAACACTGGGATTGTGTGCGCAGCTTGCCAACTGATAGAAAATAGTACCTTACACTTTCCTGACGTTTCCAATCACATGAATATTCGATTGGAAGCTGTTTTGGACAACTTTTCTTTCCTTCATGCCAAACACTTGGCAGACCTCCGTGCAACATCCAGAACACGATGGGAGATGTTTTCTGTGCTCCCGCAGGTTTTCCTTGCCAGACAGAGTGGAAAAGCTTTCTGCTAGGATGTAGACCACAAAAGACGCTAAAGACGAAGGTACGATGCTCTCCGGAGCTAAGAGCCGCTCCCGGGCTTCTTTCGGCAGAAGCGGCGCTAAGAGAGCACTGTGAGCGGTACAATCGTCTTTGCGCGAAGAAGCCGCTTCTTTGGCTCCGGGAGCCGGAGAGAGCGGCAGCATCGGAAAGGTGAAGAAGGAAGCTGTACAACACTGGGATTGTGTGCGCAGCTTGCCAACTGATAGAAAACAGTACCTTACCACTTTCCTGACGTTTCCAATCACATGAATATTCGATTGGAAGCTGTTTTGGACAACTTTTCTTTCCTTCATGCCAAACACGTGGCAGACCTCCGTGCAACGTCCAGAACACGATGGGAGATGTTTTCTGTGCTCCCGCATGTTTTCCTTGCCAGACAGAGTGGAAAAGCTTTCTGCTAGGATCTAGACCACAAAAGACGCTAAAGACGAAGGTACGATGCTCTCCGGAGCTGAGAGCCGCTCCCGGGCTTCTTTCGGCAGAACCGGCGCTAAGAGAGCACTGTGAGCGGTACAATCGTCTTTGCGCGAAGAAGCCGCTTCTTCGGCTCCGGGAGCCGGAGAGAGCGGCAGCATCGGAAAGGTGAAGAAGGAAGCTGTACAACACTGGGATTGTGTGCGCAGCTTGCCAACTGATAGAAAACAGTACCTTACCACTTTCCTGACGTTTCCAATCACATGAATATTCGATTGGAAGCTGTTTTGGACAACTTTTCTTTCCTTCATGCCAAGCACTTGGCAGAACTCCGTGCAACGTCCAGAACACGATGGGAGATGTTTTCTGTGCTCCCGCAGGTTTTCCTTGCCAGACAGAGTGGAAAAGCTTTCTGCTAGGATGTAGACCACAAAAGACGCTAAAGACGAAGGTACGATGCTCTCCGGAGCTAAGAGCCGCTCCCGGGCTTCTTTCGGCAGAAGCGGCACTAAGAGAGCACTGTGAGCGGTACAATCGTCTTTGCGCGAAGAAGCCGCTTCTTTGGCTCCGGGAGCCGGAGAGAGCGGCAGCATCGGAAAGGTGAAGAAGGAAGCTGTACAACACTGGGATTGTGTGCGCAGCTTGCCAACTGATAGAAAACAGTACCTTACCACTTTCCTGACGTTTCCAATCACATGAATATTCGATTGGAAGCTGTTTTGGACAACTTTTCTTTCCTTCATGCCAAGCACTTGGCAGACCTCCGTGCAACGTCCAGAACACGAAGAGAGATGTTTTCTGTGCTCCCGCAGGTTTTCCTTGCCAGACAGAGTGGAAAAGCTTTCTGCTAGGATGTAGACCACAAAAGACGCTAAAGACGAAGGTACGATGCTCTCCGGAGCTAAGCGCCGCTCCCGGGCTTCTTTCGGCAGATGCGGCGCTAAGAGAGCACTGTGAGCGGTACAATCGTCTTTGCGCGAAGAAGCCGCTTCTTCGGCTCCGGGAGCCGGAGAGAGCGGCAGCATCGGAAAGGTGAAGAAGGAAGCTGTACAACACTGGGATTGTGTGCGCAGCTTGCCAACTGATAGAAAACAGTACCTTACCACTTTCCTGACGTTTCCAATCACATGAATATTCGATTGGAAGCTGTTTTGGACAACTTTTCTTTCCTTCATGCCAAACACTTGGCAGACATCCGTGCAACGTCCAGAACACGATGGGAGATGTTTTCTGTGCTCCCGCAGGTTTTCCTTGCCAGACAGAGTGGAAAAGCTTTCTGCTAGGATGTAGACCACAAAAGACGCTAAAGACGAAGGTACGATGCTCTCCGGAGCTAAGCGCCGCTCCCAGGCTTCTTTCGGCAGAAGTGGCGCTAAGAGAGCACTGTGAGCGGTACAATCGTCTTTGCGCGAAGAAGCCGCTTCTTCGGCTCCGGGAGCCGGAGAGAGCGGCAGCATCGGAAAGGTGAAGAAGGAAGCTGTACAACACTGGGATTGTGTGCGCAGCTTGCCAACTGATAGAAAACAGTACCTTACACTTTCCTGACGTTTCCAATCACATGAATATTCGATTGGAAGCTGTTTTGGACAACTCTTCTTTCCTTCATGCCAAGCACTTGGCAGACCTCCGTGCAACGTCCAGAACACGATGGGAGATGTTTTCTGTGCTCCCGCAGGTTTTCCTTGCCAGACAGAGTGGAAAAGCTTTCTGCTAGGATGTAGACCACAAAAGACGCTAAAGACGAAGGTACGATGCTCTCCGGAGCTAAGAGCCGCTCCCGGGCTTCTTTCGGCAGATGCGGCGCTAAGAGAGCACTGTGAGCGGTACAATCGTCTTTGCGCGAAGAAGCCGCTTCTTCGGCTCCGGGAGCCGGAGAGAGCGGCAGCATCGAAAGGTGAAGAAGGAAGCTGTACAACACTGGGATTGTGTGCGCAGCTTGCCAACTGATAGAAAATAGTACCTTACACTTTCCTGACGTTTCCAATCACATGAATATTCGATTGGAAGCTGTTTTGGACAACTTTTCTTTCCTTCATGCCAAACACTTGGCAGACCTCCGTGCAACATCCAGAACACGATGGGAGATGTTTTCTGTGCTCCCGCAGGTTTTCCTTGCCAGACAGAGTGGAAAAGCTTTCTGCTAGGATGTAGACCACAAAAGACGCTAAAGACGAAGGTACGATGCTCTCCGGAGCTAAGAGCCGCTCCCGGGCTTCTTTCGGCAGAAGCGGCGCTAAGAGAGCACTGTGAGCGGTACAATCGTCTTTGCGCGAAGTAGCCGCTTCTTTGGCTCCGGGAGCCGGAGAGAGCGGCAGCATCGGAAAGGTGAAGAAGGAAGCTGTACAACACTGGGATTGTGTGCGCAGCTTGCCAACTGATAGAAAACAGTACCTTACCACTTTCCTGACGTTTCCAATCACATGAATATTCGATTGGAAGCTGTTTTGGACAACTTTTCTTTCCTTCATGCCAAACACTTGGCAGACCTCCGTGCAACGTCCAGAACACGATGGGAGATATTTTCTGTGCTCCCGCAGGTTTTCCTTGCCAGACAGAGTGGAAAAGCTTTCTGCTAGGATGTAGACCACAAAAGACGCTAAAGACGAAGGTACGATGCTGTCCGGAGCTAAGCGCCGCTCCCGGGCTTCTTTCGGCAGAAGCGGCGCTAAGAGAGCACTGTGAGCGGTACAATCGTCTTTGCGCGAAGAAGCCGCTTCTTCGGCTCCGGGAGCCGGAGAGAGCGGCAGCATCGGAAAGGTGAAGAAGGAAGCTGTACAACACTGGGATTGTGTGCGCAGCTTGCCAACTGATAGAAAACAGTACCTTACCACTTTCCTGACGTTTCCAATCACATGAATATTCGATTGGAAGCCGTTTTGGACAACTTTTCTTTCCTTCATGCCAAGCACTTGGCAGAACTCCGTGCAACGTCCAGAACACGATGGGAGATGTTTTCTGTGCTCCCGCAGGTTTTCCTTGCCAGACAGAGTGGAAAAGCTTTCTGCTAGGATGTAGACCACAAAAGACGCTAAAGACGAAGGTACGATGCTCTCCGGAGCTAAGAGCCGCTCCCGGGCTTCTTTCGGCAGAAGCGGCGCTAAGAGAGCACTGTGAGCGGTACAATCGTCTTTGCGCGAAGAAGCCGCTTCTTCGGCTCCGGAAGCCGGAGAGAGCGGCAGCATCGGAAAGGTGAAGAAGGAAGCTGTACAACACTGGGATTGTGTGCGCAGCTTGCCAACTGATAGAAAATAGTACCTTACACTTTCCTGACGTTTCCAATCACATGAATATTCGATTGGAAGCTGTTTTGGACAACTTTTCTTTCCTTCATGCCAAACACTTGGCAGACCTCCGTGCAACATCCAGAACACGATGGGAGATGTTTTCTGTGCTCCCGCAGGTTTTCCTTGCCAGACAGAGTGGAAAAGCTTTCTGCTAGGATGTAGACCACAAAAGACGCTAAAGACGAAGGTACGATGCTCTCCGGAGCTAAGAGCCGCTCCTGGGCTTCTTTCGGCAGAAGCGGCGCTAAGAGAGCACTGTGAGCGGTACAATCGTCTTTGCGCGAAGAAGCCGCTTCTTTGGCTCCGGGAGCCGGAGAGAGCGGCAGCATCGGAAAGGTGAAGAAGGAAGCTGTACAACACTGGGATTGTGTGCGCAGCTTGCCAACTGATAGAAAACAGTACCTTACCACTTTCCTGACGTTTCCAATCACATGAATATTCGATTGGAAGCTGTTTTGGACAACTTTTCTTTCCTTCATGCCAAACACGTGGCAGACCTCCGTGCAACGTCCAGAACACGATGGGAGATGTTTTCTGTGCTCCCGCATGTTTTCCTTGCCAGACAGAGTGGAAAAGCTTTCTGCTAGGATCTAGACCACAAAAGACGCTAAAGACGAAGGTACGATGCTCTCCGGAGCTGAGAGCCGCTCCCGGGCTTCTTTCGGCAGAAGCGGCGCTAAGAGAGCACTGTGAGCGGTACAATCGTCTTTGCGCGAAGAAGCCGCTTCTTCGGCTCCGGGAGCCGGAGAGAGCGGCAGCATCGGAAAGGTGAAGAAGGAAGCTGTACAACACTGGGATTGTGTGCGCAGCTTGCCAACTGATAGAAAACAGTACCTTACACTTTCCTGACGTTTCCAATCACATGAATATTCGATTGGAAGCTGTTTTGGACAACTCTTCTTTCCTTCATGCCAAGCACTTGGCAGACCTCCGTGCAACGTCCAGAACATGATGGGAGATGTTTTCTGTGCTCCCGCAGGTTTTCCTTGCCAGACAGAGTGGAAAAGCTTTCTGCTAGGATGTAGACCACAAAAGACGCTAAAGACGAAGGTACGATGCTCTCCGGAGCTAAGAGCCGCTCCTGGGCTTCTATCGGCAGAAGCGGCGCTAAGAGAGCACTGTGAGCGGTACAATCGTCTTTGCGCGAAGAAGCCGCTTCTTCGGCTCCGGGAGCCGGAGAGTGCGGCAGCATCGGAAAGGTGAAGAAGGAAGCTGTACAACACTGGGATTGCGTGCGCAACTTTCCAACTGATAGAAAACAGTACCTTACGCTTTCCTGACGTTTCCAATCACATGAATATTCGATAGGAAGCTGTTTTGGACAACTTTTCTTTCCTTCATGCCAAGCACTTTGCAGACCTCCGTGCAACGTCCAGAACACGATGGGAGATGTTTTCTGTGCTCCCGCAGGTTTTCCTTGCCAGACAGAGTGGAAAAGCTTTCTGCTAGGATGTAGACCACAAAAGACGCTAAAGACGAAGGTACGATGCTCTCCGGAGCTAAGAGCCGCTCCCGGGCTTCTTTCGGCAGAAGCGGCGATAAGAGAGCACTGTGAGCGGTACAATCGTCTTTGCGCGAAGAAGCCGCTTCTTCGGCTCCGGGAGCCGGAGAGAGCGGCAGCATCGGAAAGGTGAAGAAGGAAGCTGTACAACACTGGGATTGTGTGCGCAGCTTGCCAGCTGATAGAAAACAGTACCTTACCACTTTCCTGACGTTTCCAATCACATGAATATTCGATTGGAAGCTGTTTTGGACAACTTTTCTTTCCTTCATGCCAAGCACTTGGCAGACCTCCGTGCAACGCCCAGAACACGATGGGAGATGTTTTCTGTGCTCCCGCAGGTTTTCCTTGCCAGACAGAGTGGAAAAGCTTTCTGCTAGGATGTAGACCACAAAAGACGCTAAAGACAAAGGTACGATGCTCTCCGGAGCTAAGCGCCGCTCCCGGGCTTCTTTCGGCAGATGCGGCGCTAAGAGAGCACTGTGAGCGGTACAATCGTCTTTGCGCGAAGAAGCCGCTTCTTCGGCTCCGGGAGCCGGAGAGAGCGGCAGCATCGGAAAGGTGAAGAAGGAAGCTGTACAACACTGGGATTGTGTGCGCAGCTTGCCAACTGATAGAAAACAGTACCTTACCACTTTCCTGACGTTTCCAATCACATGAATATTCGATTGGAAGCTGTTTTGGACAACTTTTCTTTCCTTCATGCCAAACACTTGGCAGACCTCCGTGCAACGTCCAGAACACGATGGGAGATGTTTTCTGTGCTCCCGCAGGTTTTCCTTGCCAGACAGAGTGGAAAAGCTTTCTGCTAGCATGTAGACCACAAAAGACGCTAAAGACGAAGGTACGATGCTCTCTGGAGCTAAGAGCCGCTCCCGGGCTTCTTTCGGCAGAAGCGGCGCTAAGAGAGCACTGTGAGCGGTACAATCGTCTTTGCGCGAAGAAGCCGCTTCTTCGGCTCCGGGGAGCCGGAGAGAGCGGCAGCATCGGAAAGGTGAAGAAGGAAGCTGTACAACACTGGGATTGTGTGCGCAGCTTGCCAACTGATAGAAAAATAGTACCTTACACTTTCCTGACGTTTCCAATCACATGAATATTCGATTGGAAGCTGTTTTGGACAACTTTTCTTTCCTTCATGCCAAACACTTGGCAGACCTCCGTGCAACGTCCAGAACACGATGGGAGATGTTTTCTGTGCTCCCGCAGGTTTTCCTTGCCAGACAGAGTGGAAAAGCTTTCTGCTAGGATGTAGACCACAAAAGACGCTAAAGACGAAGGTACGATGCTCTCCGGAGCTAAGAGCCGCTCCTGGGCTTCTTTCGGCAGAAGCGGCGCTAAGAGAGCACTGTGAGCGGTACAATCGTCTTTGCGCGAAGAAGCCGCTTCTTCGGCTCCGGGAGCCGGAGAGAGCGGCAGCATCGGAAAGGTGAAGAAGGAAGCTGTACAACACTGGGATTGTGTGCGCAGCTTGCCAACTGATAGAAAACAGTACCTTACCACTTTCCTGACGTTTCCAATCACATGAATATTCGATTGGAAGCTGTTTTGGACAACTTTTCTTTCCTTCATGCCAAACACTTGGCAGACCTCCGTGCAACGTCCAGAACACGATGGGAGATGTTTTCTGTGCTCCCGCAGGTTTTCCTTGCCAGACAGAGTGGAAAAGCTTTCTGCTAGGATGTAGACCACAAAAGACGCTAAAGACGAAGGTACGATGCTCTCCGGAGCTGAGAGCCGCTCCCGGGCTTCTTTCGGCAGAAGCGGCGCTAAGAGAGCACTGTGAGCGGTACAATCGTCTTTGCGCGAAGAAGCCGCTTCTTCGGCTCCGGGAGCCGGAGAGAGCGGCAGCATCGGAAAGGTGAAGAAGGAAGCTGTACAACACTGGGATTGTGTGCGCAGCTTGCCAACTGATAGAAAACAGTACCTTACACTTTCCTGACGTTTCCAATCACATGAATATTCGATTGGAAGCTGTTTTGGACAACTCTTCTTTCCTTCATGCCAAGCACTTGGCAGACCTCCGTGCAACGTCCAGAACATGATGGGAGATGTTTTCTGTGCTCCCGCAGGTTTTCCTTGCCAGACAGAGTGGAAAAGCTTTCTGCTAGGATGTAGACCACAAAAGACGCTAAAGACGAAGGTACGATGCTCTCCGGAGCTAAGAGCCGCTCCTGGGCTTCTATCGGCAGAAGCGGCGCTAAGAGAGCACTGTGGAGCGGTACAATCGTCTTTGCGCGAAGAAGCCGCTTCTTCGGCTCCGGGAGCCGGAGAGTGCGGCAGCATCGGAAAGGTGAAGAAGGAAGCTGTACAAACACTGGGATTGCGTGCGCAACTTTCCAACTGATAGAAAAACAGTACCTTACGCTTTCCTGACGTTTCCAATCACATGAATATTCGATAGGAAGCTGTTTTGGACAACTTTTCTTTCCTTCATGCCAAGCACTTTGCAGACCTCCGTGCAACGTCCAGAACACGATGGGAGATGTTTTCTGTGCTCCCGCAGGTTTTCCTTGCCAGACAGAGTGGAAAAGCTTTCTGCTAGGATGTAGACCACAAAAGACGCTAAATACGAAGGTACGATGCTCTCCGCGAGCTAAGAGCCGCTCCCGGGCTTCTTTCGGCAGAAGCGGCGATAAGAGAGCACTGTGAGCGGTACAATCGTCTTTGCGCGAAGAAGCCGCTTCTTCGCTCCGGGAGCCGGAGAGAGCGGCAGCATCGGAAAGGTGAAGAAGGAAGCTGTACAACACTGGGATTGTGTGCGCAGCTTGCCAGCTGATAGAAAACAGTACCTTACCACTTTCCTGACGTTTCCAATCAACATGAATATTCGATTGGAAGCTGTTTTGGACAACTTTTCTTTCCTTCATGCCAAGCACTTGGCAGACCTCCGTGCAACGCCCAGAACACGATGGGAGATGTTTTCTGTGCTCCCGCAGGTTTTCCTTGCCAGACAGAGTGAAAAGCTTTCTGCTAGGATGTAGACCACAAAAGACGCTAAAGACAAAGGTACGATGCTCTCCGGAGCTAAGCGCCGCTCCCGGGCTTCTTTCGGCAGATGCGGCGCTAAGAGAGCACTGTGAGCGGTACAATCGTCTTTGCGCGAAGAAGCCGCTTCTTCGGCTCCGGGAGCCGGAGAGAGCGGCAGCATCGGAAGGTGAAGAAGGAAGCTGTACAACACTGGGATTGTGTGCGCAGCTTGCCAACTGATAGAAAACAGTACCTTACCACTTTCCTGACGTTTCCAATCACATGAATATTCGATTGGAAGCTGTTTTGGACAACTTTTCTTTCCTTCATGCCAAAACACTTGGCAGACCTCCGTGCAACGTCCAGAACACGATGGGAGATGTTTTCTGTGCTCCCGCAGGTTTTCCTTGCCAGACAGAGTGGAAAAGCTTTCTGCTAGCATGTAGACCACAAAAGACGCTAAAGACGAAGGTACGATGCTCTCTGGAGCTAAGAGCCGCTCCCGGGCTTCTTTCGGCAGAAGCGGCGCTAAGAGAGCACTGTGAGCGGTACAATCGTCTTTGCGCGAAGAAGCCGCTTCTTCGGCTCCGGGAGCCGGAGAGAGCGGCAGCATCGGAAAGGTGAAGAAGGAAGCTGTACAACACTGGGATTGTGTGCGCAGCTTGCCAACTGATAGAAAATAGTACCTTACACTTTCCTGACGTTTCCAATCACATGAATATTCGATTGGAAGCTGTTTTGGACAACTTTTCTTTCCTTCATGCCAAACACTTGGCAGACCTCCGTGCAACGTCCAGAACACGATGGGAGATGTTTTTCTGTGCTCCCGCAGGTTTTCCTTGCCAGACAGAGTGGAAAAGCTTTCTGCTAGGATGTAGACCACAAAAGACGCTAAAGACGAAGGTACGATGCTCTCCGGAGCTAAGCGCCGCCTCCCGGGCTTCTTTCGGCAGATGCGGCGCTAAGAGAGCACTGTGAGCGGTACAATCGTCTTTGCGCGAAGAAGCCGCTTCTTCGGCTCCGGGAGCCGGAGAGAGCGGGCAGCATCGGAAAAGGTGAAAGAAGGAAGCTGTACAACACTGGGATTGTGTGCGCAGCTTGCCAACTGATAGAAAACAGTACCTTACCATTTTCCTGACGTTTCCAATCACATGATATTCGATTGGAAGCTGTTTTGGACAACTTTTCTTTCCTTCATGCCAAGCACCTTGCAGACCTCCGAGTAAGGTCCAGAACACGATGGGAGATGTTTTCTGTGCTCCCGCAGGTTTTCCTTGCCAGACAGAGTGGAAAAGCTTTCTGCTAGGATGTAGACCACAAAAGACGCTAAAGACGAAGGTACGATGCTCTCCGGAGCTAAGCGCCGCTCCCGGGCTTCTTTCGGCAGAAGCGGCGCTAAGAGAGCACTGTGAGCGGTACAATCGTCTTTGCGCTAAGAAGCCGCTTCTTTGGCTCCGGGAGCCAGAGAGAGCGGAAGCATCGGAAAGGTGAAGAAGGAAGCTGTACAACACTGGGATTGTGTGCGCAGCTTGCCAACTGATAGAAAACAGTACCTTACCACTTTCCTGACGTTTCCAATCACATGAATATTCGATTGGAAGCTGTTTTGGACAACTTTTCTTTCCTTCATGACAAACACGTGGCAGACCTCCGTGCAACGTCCAGAACACGATGGGAGATGTTTTCTGTGCTCCCGCATGTTTTCCTTGCCAGACAGAGTGGAAAAGCTTTCTGCTAGGATCTAGACCACAAAAGACGCTAAAGACGAAGGTACGATGCTCTCCGGAGCTAAGCGCCGCTCCCGGGCTTCTTTCGGCAGAAGCGGCGCTAAGAGAGCACTGTGAGCGGTACAATCGTCTTTGCGCGAAGAAGCCGCTTCTTCGGCTCCGGGAGCCGGAGAGAGCGGCAGCATCGGAAAGGTGAAGAAGGAAGCTGTACAACACTGGGATTGTGTGCGCAGCTTGCCAACTGATAGAAAACAGTACCTTACCACTTTCCTGGACGTTTCCAATCACATGAATATTCGATTGGAAGCTGTTTTGGACAACTTTTCTTTCCTTCATTCCAAGCACTTGGCAGACCTCCGTCAACGTCCAGAACACGATGGGAGATGTTTTCTGTGCTCCCGCAGGTTTTCCTTGCCAGACAGAGTGGAAAAGCTTTCTGCTAGGATGTAGACCACAAAAGACGCTAAAGACGAAGGTACGATGCTCTCCGGAGCTAAGAGCCGCTCCCGGGCTTCTTTCGGCAGAAGCGGCGCTAAGAGAGCACTGTGAGCGGTACAATCGTCTTTGCGCGAAGAAGCCGCTTCTTCGGCTCCGGGAGCCGGAGAGAGCGGCAGCATCGGAAAGGTGAAGAAGGAAGCTGTACAACACTGGGATTGTGTGCGCAGCTTGCCAACTGATAGAAAATAGTACCTTACACTTTCCTGACGTTTCCAATCACATGAATATTCGATTGGAAGCTGTTTTGGACAACTTTTCTTTCCTTCATGCCAAACACTTGGCAGACCTCCGTGCAACATCCAGAACACGATGGGAGATGTTTTCTGTGCTCCCGCAGGTTTTCCTTGCCAGACAGAGTGGAAAAGCTTTCTGCTAGGATGTAGACCACAAAAGACGCTAAAGACGAAGGTACGATGCTCTCCGGAGCTAAGAGCCGCTCCCGGGCTTCTTTCGGCAGAAGCGGCGCTAAGAGAGCACTGTGAGCGGTACAATCGTCTTTGCGCGAAGAAGCCGCTTCTTCAGCTCCGGGAGCCGGAGAGAGCGGCAGCATCGGAAAGGTGAAGAAGGAAGCTGTACAACACTGGGATTGTGTGCGCAGCTTGCCAACTGATAGAAAACAGTACCTTACCACTTTCCTGACGTTTCCAATCACATGAATATTCGATTGGAAGCTGTTTTGGACAACTTTTCTTTCCTTCATGCCAAACACTTGGCAGACCTCCGTGCAACGTCCAGAACACGATGGGAGATGTTTTCTGTGCTCCCGCAGGTTTTCCTTGCCAGACAGAGTGGAAAAGCTTTCTGCTAGGATGTAGACCACAAAAGACGCTAAAGACGAAGGTACGATGCTCTCCGGAGCTAAGAGCCGCTCCCGGGCTTCTTTCGGCAGAAGCGGCGCTAAGAGAGCACTGTGAGCGGTACAATCGTCTTTGCGCGAAGAAGCCGCTTCTTCGGCTCCGGGAGCCGGAGAGAGCGGCAGCATCGGAAAGGTGAAGAAGGAAGCTGTACAACACTGGGATTGTGTGCGCAGCTTGCCAACTGATAGAAAACAGTACCTTACACTTTCCTGACGTTTCCAATCACATGAATATTCGATTGGAAGCTGTTTTGGACAACTTTTCTTTCCTTCATGCCAAACACTTGGCAGACCTCCGTGCAACATCCAGAACACGATGGGAGATGTTTTCTGTGCTCCCGCAGGTTTTCCTTGCCAGACAGAGTGGAAAAGCTTTCTGCTAGGATGTAGACCACAAAAGACGCTAAAGACGAAGGTACGATGCTCTCCGGAGCTAAGAGCCGCTCCCAGGCTTCTTTCGGCAGAAGCGGCGCTAAGAGAGCACTGTGAGCGGTACAATCGTCTTTGCGCGAAGAAGCCGCTTCTTCGGCTCCGGGAGCCGGAGAGAGCGGCAGCATCGGAAAGGTGAAGAAGGAAGCTGTACAACACTGGGATTGTGTGCGCAGCTTGCCAACTGATAGAAAACAGTACCTTACCACTTTCCTGACGTTTCCAATCACATGAATATTCGATTGGAAGCTGTTTTGGACAACTTTTCTTTCCTTCATGCCAAACACTTGGCAGACCTCCGTGCAACGTCCAGAACACGATGGGAGATGTTTTCTGTGCTCCCGCAGGTTTTCCTTGCCAGACAGAGTGGAAAAGCTTTCTGCTAGGATGTAGACCACAAAAGACGCTAAAGACGAAGGTACGATGCTCTCCGGAGCTAAGCGCCGCTCCCGGGCTTCTTTCGGCAGATGCGGCGCTAAGAGAGCACTGTGAGCGGTACAATCGTCTTTGCGCGAAGAAGCCGCTTCTTCGGCTCCGGGAGCCGGAGAGAGCGGCAGCATCGGAAAGGTGAAGAAGGAAGCTGTACAACACTGGGATTGTGTGCGCAGCTTGCCAACTGATAGAAAACAGTACCTTACCACTTTCCTGACGTTTCCAATCACATGAATATTCGATTGGAAGCTGTTTTGGACAACTTTTCTTTCCTTCATGCCAAGCACTTGGCAGAACTCCGTGCAACGTCCAGAACACGATGGGAGATGTTTTCTGTGCTCCCGCAGGTTTTCCTAGCCAGACAGAGTGGAAAAGCTTTCTGCTAGGATGTAGACCACAAAAGACGCTAAAGACGAAGGTACGATGCTCTCCGGAGTTAAGAGCTTCTCCCGGGCTTCTTTCGGCAGAAGCGGCGCTAAGAGAGCACTGTGAGCGGTACAATCGTCTTTGCGCGAAGAAGCCGCTTCTTCGGCTCCGGGAGCCGGAGAGAGCGGCAGCATCGGAAAGGTGAAGAAGGAAGCTGTACAACACTGGGATTGTGTGCGCAGCTTGCCAACTGATAGAAAATAGTACCTTACACTTTCCTGACGTTTCCAATCACATGAATATTCGATTGGAAGCTGTTTTGGACAACTTTTCTTTCCTTCATGCCAAACACTTGGCAGACCTCCGTGCAACGTTTAGAACACGATGGGAGATGTTTTCTGTGCTACCGCAGGTTTTCCTTGCCAGACAGAGTGGAAAAGCTTTCTGCTAGCATGTAGACCACAAAAGACGCTAAAGACGAAGGTACGATGCTCTCCGGAGCTAAGAGCCGCTCCTGGGCTTCTTTCGGCAGAAGCGGCGCTAAGAGAGCACTGTGAGCGGTACAATCGTCTTTGCGCGAAGAAGCCGCTTCTTTGGCTCCGGGAGCCAGAGAGAGCGGCAGCATCGGAAAGGTGAAGAAGGAAGCTGTACAACACTGGGATTGTGTGCGCAGCTTGCCAACTGATAGAAAACAGTACCTTACCACTTTCCTGACGTTTCCAATCACATGAATATTCGATTGGAAGCTGTTTTGGACAACTTTTCTTTCCTTCATGCCAAACACGTGGCAGACCTCCGTGCAACGTCCAGAACACGATGGGAGATGTTTTCTGTGCTCCCGCATGTTTTCCTTGCCAGACAGAGTGGAAAAGCTTTCTGCTAGGATCTAGACCACAAAAGACGCTAAAGACGAAGGTACGATGCTGTCCGGAGCTAAGCGCCGCTCCCGGGCTTCTTTCGGCAGAAGCGGCGCTAAGAGAGCACTGTGAGCGGTACAATCGTCTTTGCGCGAAGAAGCCGCTTCTTCGGCTCCGGGAGCCGGAGAGAGCGGCAGCATCGGAAAGGTGAAGAAGGAAGCTGTACAACACTGGGATTGTGTGCGCAGCTTGCCAACTGATAGAAAACAGTACCTTACAACTTTCCTGACATTTCCAAACACATGAATATTCGATTGGAAGCTGTTTTGGACAACTTTTCTTTCCTTCATGCCAAACACTTGGCAGACCTCCGTGCAACGTCCAGAACACGATGGGAGATGTTTTCTGTGCTCCCGCAGGTTTTCCTTGCCAGACAGAGTGGAAAAGCTTTCTGCTAGGATGTAGACCACAAAAGACGCTAAAGACGAAGGTACGATGCTCTCCGGAGCTAAGAGCCGCTCCCGGGCTTCTTTCGGCAGAAGCGGCGCTAAGAGAGCACTGTGAGCGGTACAATCGTCTTTGCGCGAAGAAGCCGCTTCTTCGGCTCCGGGAGCCGGAGAGAGCGGCAGCATCGGAAAGGTGAAGAAGGAAGCTGTACAACACTGGGATTGTGTGCGCAGCTTGCCAACTGATAGAAAATAGTACCTTACACTTTCCTGACGTTTCCAATCACATGAATATTCGATTGGAAGCTGTTTTGGACAACTTTTCTTTCCTTCATGCCAAACACTTGGCAGACCTCCGTGCAACATCCAGAACACGATGGGAGATGTTTTCTGTGCTCCCGCAGGTTTTCCTTGCCAGACAGAGTGGAAAAGCTTTCTGCTAGGATGTAGACCACAAAAGACGCTAAAGACGAAGGTACGATGCTCTCCGGAGCTAAGAGCCGCTCCCGGGCTTCTTTCGGCAGAAGCGGCGCTAAGAGAGCACTGTGAGCGGTACAATCGTCTTTGCGCGAAGAAGCCGCTTCTTCGGCTCCGGGAGCCGGAGAGAGCGGCAGCATCGGAAAGGTGAAGAAGGAAGCTGTACAACACTGGGATTGTGTGCGCAGCTTGCCAACTGATAGAAAACAGTACCTTACACTTTCGTGACGTTTCCAATCACATGAATATTCGATTGGAAGCTGTTTTGGACAACTTTTCTTTCCTTCATGCCAAACACTTGGCAGACCTCCGTGCAACGTCCAGAACACGATGGGAGATGTTTTCTGTGCTCCCGCAGGTTTTCCTTGCCAGACAGAGTGGAAAAGCTTTCTGCTAGGATGTAGACCACAAAAGACGCTAAAGACGAAGGTACGATGCTCTCCGGAGCTAAGCGCCGCTCCCGGGCTTCTTTCGGCAGATGCGGCGCTAAGAGAGCACTGTGAGCGGTACAATCGTCTTTGCGCGAAGAAGCCGCTTCTTCGGCTCCGGGAGCCGGAGAGAGCGGCAGCATCGGAAAGGTGAAGAAGGAAGCTGTACAACACTGGGATTGTGTGCGCAGCTTGCCAACTGATAGAAAACAGTACCTTACCACTTTCCTGACGTTTCCAATCACATGAATATTCGATTGGAAGCTGTTTTGGACAACTTTTCTTTCCTTCATGCCAAGCACTTGGCAGAACTCCGTGCAACGTCCAGAACACGATGGGAGATGTTTTCTGTGCTCCCGCAGGTTTTCCTTGCCAGACAGAGTGGAAAAGCTTTCTGCTAGGATGTAGACCACAAAAGACGCTAAAGACGAAGGTACGATGCTCTCCGGAGCTAAGAGCTGCTCCCGGGCTTCTTTCGGCAGAAGCGGCGCTAAGAGAGCACTGTGAGCGGTACAATCGTCTTTGCGCGAAGAAGCCGCTTCTTCGGCTCCGGGAGCCGGAGAGAGCGGCAGCATCGGAAAGGTGAAGAAGGAAGCTGTACAACACTGGGATTGTGTGCGCAGCTTGCCAACTGATAGAAAATAGTAACTTACACTTTCCTGACGTTTCCAATCACATGAATATTCGATTGGAAGCTGTTTTGGACAACTTTTCTTTCCTTCATGCCAAACACTTGGCAGACATCCGTGCAACATCCAGAACACGATGGGAGATGTTTTCTGTGCTCCCGCAGGTTTTCCTTGCCAGACAGAGTGGAAAAGCTTTCTGCTAGGATGTAGACCACAAAAGACGCTAAAGACGAAGGTACGATGCTCTCCGGAGCTAAGAGCCGCTCCTGGGCTTCTTTCGGCAGAAGCGGCGCTAAGAGAGCACTGTGAGCGGTACAATCGTCTTTGCGCGAAGAAGCCGCTTCTTTGGCTCCGGGAGCCAGAGAGAGCGGCAGCATCGGAAAGGTGAAGAAGGAAGCTGTACAACACTGGGATTGTGTGCGCAGCTTGCCAACTGATAGAAAACAGTACCTTACCACTTTCCTGACGTTTCCAATCACATGAATATTCGATTGGAAGCTGTTTTGGACAACTTTTCTTTCCTTCATGCCAAACACGTGGCAGACCTCCGTGCAACGTCCAGAACACGATGGGAGATGTTTTCTGTGCTCCCGCAGGTTTTCCTTGCCAGACAGAGTGGAAAAGCTTTCTGCTAGGATGTAGACCACAAAAGACGCTAAAGACGAAGGTACGATGCTCTCCGGAGCTAAGAGCCGCTCCCGGGCTTCTTTCGGCAGAAGCGGCGCTAAGAGAGCACTGTGAGCGGTACAATCGTCTTTGCGCGAAGAAGCCGCTTCTTCGGCTCCGGGAGCCGGAGAGAGCGGCAGCATCGGAAAGGTGAAGAAGGAAGCTGTACAACACTGGGATTGTGTGCGCAGCTTGCCAACTGATAGAAAACAGTACCTTACCACTTTCCTGACGTTTCCAATCACATGAATATTCGATTGGAAGCTGTTTTGGACAACTTTTCTTTCCTTCATGCCAAACACTTGGCAGACCTCCGTGCAACGTCCAGAACACGATGGGAGATGTTTTCTGTGCTCCCGCAGGTTTTCCTTGCCAGACAGAGTGGAAAAGCTTTCTGCTAGGATGTAGACCACAAAAGACGCTAAAGATGAAGGTACGATGCTCTCCGGAGCTAAGAGCCGCTCCCGGGCTTCTTTCGGCAGAAGCGGCGCTAAGAGAGCACTGTGAGCGGTACAATCGTCTTTGCGCGAAGAAGCCGCTTCTTCGGCTCCGGGAGCCGGAGAGAGCGGCAGCATCGGAAAGGTGAAGAAGGAAGCTGTACAACACTGGGATTGTGTGCGCAGCTTGCCAACTGATAGAAAATAGTACCTTACCACTTTCCTGACGTTTCCAATCACATGAATATTCGATTGGAAGCTGTTTTGGACAACTTTTCTTTCCTTCATGCCAAGCACTTGGCAGAACTCCGTGCAACGTCCAGAACACGATGGGAGATGTTTTCTGTGCTCCCGCAGGTTTTCCTTGCCAGACAGAGTGGAAAAGCTTTCTGCTAGGATGTAGACCACAAAAGACGCTAAAGACGAAGGTACGACGCTCTCCGGAGCTAAGAGCCGCTCCCGGGCTTCTTTCGGCAGAAGCGGCGCTAAGAGAGCACTGTGAGCGGTACAATCGTCTTTGCGCGAAGAAGCCGCTTCTTCGGCTCCGGGAGCCGGAGAGAGCGGCAGCATCGGAAAGGTGAAGAAGGAAGCTGTACAACACTGGGATTGTGTGCGCAGCTTGCCAACTGATAGAAAATAGTACCTTACACTTTCCTGACGTTTCCAATCACATGAATATTCGATTGGAAGCTGTTTTGGACAACTTTTCTTTCCTTCATGCCAAACACTTGGCAGAACTCCGTGCAACGTCCAGAACACGATGGGAGATGTTTTCTGTGCTCCCGCAGGTTTTCCTTGCCAGACAGAGTGGAAAAGCTTTCTGCTAGGATGTAGACCACAAAAGACGCTAAAGACGAAGGTACGATGCTCTCCGGAGCTAAGAGCCGCTCCCGGGCTTCTTTCGGCAGAAGCGGCGCTAAGAGAGCACTGTGAGCGGTACAATCGTCTTTGCGCGAAGAAGCCGCTTCTTCGGCTCCGGGAGCCGGAGAGAGCGGCAGCATCGGAAAGGTGAAGAAGGAAGCTGTACAACACTGGGATTGTGTGCGCAGCTTGCCAACTGATAGAAAACAGTACCTTACCACTTTCCTGACATTTCCAATCACATGAATATTCGATTGGAAGCTGTTTTGGACAACTTTTCTTTCCTTCATGCCAAACACTTGGCAGACCTCCGTGCAACGTCCAGAACACGATGGGAGATGTTTTCTGTGCTCCCGCAGGTTTTCCTTGCCAGACAGAGTGGAAAAGCTTTCTGCTAGGATGTAGACCACAAAAGACGCTAAAGACGAAGGTACGATGCTCTCCGGAGCTAAGAGCCGCTCCTGGGCTTCTTTCGGCAGAAGCGGCGCTAAGAGAGCACTGTGAGCGGTACAATCGTCTTTGCGCGAAGAAGCCGCTTCTTCGGCTCCGGGAGCCGGAGAGAGCGGCAGCATCGCAAAGGTGAAGAAGGAAGCTGTACAACACTGGGATTGTGTGCGCAGCTTGCCAACTGATAGAAAACAGTACCTTACCACTTTCCTGACGTTTCCAATCACATGAATATTCGATAAGAAGCTGTTTTGGACAACTTTCCTTTCCTTCATGCCAAACACTTGGCAGACCTCCGTACAACGTCCAGAACACGATGGGAGATGTTTTCTGTGCTCCCGCAGGTTTTCCTTGCCAGACAGAGTGGAAAAGCTTTCTGCTAGGATGTAGACCACAAAAGACGCTAAAGACGAAGGTACGATGCTCTCCGGAGCTAAGCGCCTCTCCCGGGCTTCTTTCGGGTGATGCGGCGCTAAGAGAGCACTGTGAGCGGTACAATCGTCTTTGCGCGAAGAAGCCGCTTCTTCGGCTCCGGGAGCCGGAGAGAGCGGCAGCATCGGAAAGGTGAAGAAGGAAGCTGTACAACACTGGGATTGTGTGCGCAGCTTGCCAACTGATAGAAAACAGTACCTTACCACTTTCCTGACGTTTCCAATCACATGAATATTCGATTGGAAGCTGTTTTGGACAACTTTTCTTTCCTTCATGCCAAGCACCTTGCAGACCTCCGTGCAACGTCCAGAACACGATGGGAGATGTTTTCTGTGCTCCCGCAGGTTTTCCTTGCCAGACAGAGTGGAAAAGCTTCCTGCTAGGATGTAGACCACAAAAGACGCTAAAGACGAAGGTACGATGCTCTCCGGAGCTAAGAGCCGCTCCCGGGCTTCTTTCGGCAGAAGCGGCGCTAAGAGAGCACTGTGAGCGGTACAATCGTCTTTGCGCGAAGAAGCCGCTTCTTCGGCTCCGGGAGCCGGAGAGAGCGGCAGCATCGGAAAGGTGAAGAAGGAAGCTGTACAACACTGGGATTGTGTGCGCAGCTTGCCAACTGATAGAAAATAGTACCTTACACTTTCCTGACGTTTCCAATCACATGAATATTCGATTGGAAGCTGTTTTGGACAACTTTACTTTCCTTCATGCCAAACACCTGGCAGATCTCCGTGCAACGTCCAGAACACGATGGGAGATGTTTTCTGTGCTCCCGCAGGTTTTCCTTGCCAGACAGAGTGGAAAAGCTTTCTGCTAGGATGTAGACCACAAAAGACGCTAAAGACGAAGGTACGATGCTCTCCGGAGCTAAGAGCCGCTCCCGGGCTTCTTTCGGCAGAAGCGGCGCTAAGAGAGCACTGTGAGCGGTACAATCGTCTTTGCGCGAAGAAGCCGCTTCTTTGGCTCCGGGAGCCGGAGAGAGCGGCAGCATCGGAAAGGTGAAGAAGGAAGCTGTACAACACTGGGATTGTGTGCGCAGCTTGCCAAGTGATAGAAAACAGTACCTTACCACTTTCCTGACGTTTCCAATCACATGAATATTCGATTGGAAGCTGTTTTGGACAACTTTTCTTTCCTTCATGCCAAACACTTGGCAGACCTCCGTGCAACGTCCAGAACACGATGGGAGATGTTTTCTGTGCTCCCACATGTTTTCCTTGCCAGACAGATTGGAAAAGCTTTCTGCTAAGATCTAGACCACAAAAGACGCTAAAGACGAAGGTACGATGCTCTCCGGAGCTAAGCGCCGCTCCTGGGCTTCTTTCGGCAGAAGCGGCGCTAAGAGAGCACTGTGAGCGGTACAATCGTCTTTGCGCGAAGAAGCCGCTTCTTGGGCTCCGGGAGCCGGAGAGAGCGGCAGCATCGGAAAGGTGAAGAAGGAAGCTGTACAACACTGGGATTGTGTGCGCAGCTTGCCAACTGATAGAAAACAGTACCTTACACTTTCCTGACGTTTCCAATCACATGAATATTCGATTGGAAGCTGTTTTGGACAACTTTTCTTTCCTTCATGCCAAACACTTGGCAGACCTCCGTGCAACGTCCAGAACACGATGGGAGATGTTTTCTGTGCTCCCGCAGGTTTTCCTTGCCAGACAGAGTGGAAAAGCTTTCTGCTAGCATGTAGACCACAAAAGACGCTAAAGACGAAGGTACGATGCTCTCCGGAGCTAAGAGCCGCTCCTGGGCTTCTTTCGGCAGAAGCGGCGCTAAGAGAGCACTGTGAGCGGTACAATCGTCTTTGCGCGAAGAAGCCGCTTCTTCGGCTCCGGGAGCCGGAGAGAGCGGCTGCATCGGAAAGGTGAAGAAGGAAACTGTACAACACTGGGATTGTGTGCGCAGCTTGCCAACTGATAGAAAACAGTACCTTACACTTTCCTGACGTTTCCAATCACATGAATATTCGATTGGAAGCTGTTTTGGACAACTCTTCTTTCCTTCATGCCAAGCACTTGGCAGACCTCCGTGCAACGTCCAGAACACGATGGGAGATGTTTTCTGTGCTCCCGCAGGTTTTCCTTGCCAGACAGAGTGGAAAAGCTTTCTGCTAGGATGTAGACCACAAAAGACGCTAAAGACGAAGGTACGATGCTCTCCGGAGCTAAGAGCCGCTCCTGGGCTTCGTTCGGCAGAAGCGGCGCTAAGAGAGCACTGTGAGCGGTACAATCGTCTTTGCGCGAAGAAGCCGCTTCTTTGGCTCCGGGAGCCGGAGAGAGCGGCAGCATCGGAAAGGTGAAGAAGGAAGCTGTACAACACTGGGATTGTGTGCGCAGCTTGCCAACTGATAGAAAACAGTACCTTACCACTTTCCTGACGTTTCCAATCACATGAATATTCGATTGGAAGCTGTTTTGGACAACTTTTCTTTCCTTCATGCCAAACACTTGGCAGACCTCCGTGCAACGTCCAGAACACGATGGGAGATGTTTTCTGTGCTCCCGCAGGTTTTCCTTGCCAGACAGAGTGGAAAAGCTTTCTGCTAGGATGTAGACCACAAAAGACGCTAAAGACGAAGGTACGATGCTCTCCGGAGCTAAGAGCCGCTCCCAGGCTTCTTTCGGCAGAAGCGGCGCTAAGAGAGCACGGTGAGCGGTAGAATCGTCTTTGCGCGAAGAAGCCGCTTCTTCGGCTCCGGGAGCCAGAGAGAGCGGCAGCTTCGGAAAGGTGAAGAAGGAAGCTGTACGACACTGGGATTGTGTGCGCAGCTTGCCAACTGATAGAAAACAGTACCTTACCACTTTCCTGACGTTTCCAATCACATGAATATTCGATTGGAAGCTGTTTTGGACAACTTTTCTTTCCTTCATGCCAAACACTTGGCAGACCTCCGTGCAACGTCCAGAACACGATGGGAGATGTTTTCTGTGCTCCCGCAGGTTTTCCTTGCCAGACAGAGTGGAAAAGCTTTCTGCTAGGATGTAGACCACAAAAGACGCTAAAGACGAAGGTACGATGCTCTCCGGAGCTAAGAGCCGCTCCCGGGCTTCTATCGGCAGAAGCGGCGCTAAGAGAGCACTGTGAGCGGTACAATCGTCTTTGCGCGAAGAAGCCGCTTCTTCGGCTCCGGGAGCCGGAGAGAGCGGCAGCATCGGAAAGGTGAAGAAGGAAGCTGTACAACACTGGGATTGTGTGCGCAGCTTGCCAACTGATAGAAAACTGTACCTTACACTTTCCTGACTTTTCCAATCACATGAATATTCGATTGGAAGCTGTTTTGGACAACTCTTCTTTCATTCATGCCAAACACTTGGCAGACCTCCGTGCAACGTCCAGAACACGATGGGAGATGTTTTCTGTGCTCCCGCAGGTTTTCCTTGCCAGACAGAGTGGAAAAGCTTTCTGCTAGGATGTAGACCACAAAAGACGCTAAAGACGAAGGTACGATGCTCTCCGGAGCTAAGAGCCGCTCCTGGGCTTCTATCGGCAGAAGCGGCGCTAAGAGAGCACTGTGAGCGGTACAATCGTCTTTGCGCGAAGAAGCCGCTTCTTTGGCTCCGGGAGCCGGAGAGAGCAGCAGCATCGGAAAGGTGAAGAAGGAAGCTGTACAACACTGGGATTGTGTGCGCAGCTTGCCAACTGATAGAAAACAGTACCTTACCACTTTCCTGACGTTTCCAATCACATGAATATTCGATTGGAAGCTGTTTTGGACAACTTTTCTTTCCTTCATGCCAAGCACTTGGCAGACCTCCGTGCAACGTCCAGAACACGATGGGAGATGTTTTCTGTGCTCCCGCAGGTTTTCCTTGCCAGACAGAGTGGAAAAGCTTTCTGCTAGGATGTAGACCACAAAAGACGCTAAAGACGAAGGTACGATGCTCTCCGGAGCTAAGAGCCGCTCCCAGGCTTCTTTCGGCAGAAGCGGCGCTAAGAGAGCACGGTGAGCGGTAGAATCGTCTTTGCGCGAAGAAGCCGCTTCTTCGGCTCCGGGAGCCGGAGAGAGCGGCAGCTTCGGAAAGGTGAAGAAGGAAGCTGTACGACACTGGGATTGTGTGCGCAGCTTGCCAACTGATAGAAAACAGTACCTTACCACTTTCCTGACGTTTCCAATCACATGAATATTCGATTGGAAGCTGTTTTGGACAACTTTTCTTTCCTTCATGCCAAACACTTGGCAGACCTCCGTGCAACGTCCAGAACACGATGGGAGATGTTTTCTGTGCTCCCGCAGGTTTTCCTTGCCAGACAGAGTGGAAAAGCTTTCTGCTAGGATGTAGACCACAAAAGACGCTAAAGACGAAGGTACGATGCTCTCCGGAGCTAAGAGCCGCTCCCGGGCTTCTATCGGCAGAAGCGGCGCTAAGAGAGCACTGTGAGCGGTACAATCGTCTTTGCGCGAAGAAGCCGCTTCTTCGGCTCCGGGAGCCGGAGAGAGCGGCAGCATCGGAAAGGTGAAGAAGGAAGCTGTACAACACTGGGATTGTGTGCGCAGCTTGCCAACTGATAGAAAACAGTACCTTACACTTTCCTGACGTTTCCAATCACATGAATATTCGATTGGAAGCTGTTTTGGACAACTCTTCTTTCATTCATGCCAAACACTTGGCAGACCTCCGTGCAACGTCCAGAACACGATGGGAGATGTTTTCTGTGCTCCCGCAGGTTTTCCTTGCCAGACAGAGTGGAAAAGCTTTCTGCTAGGATGTAGACCACAAAAGACGCTAAAGACGAAGGTACGATCCTCTCCGGAGCTAAGAGCCGCTCCCGGGCTTCGTTCGGCAGAAGTGGCGCTAAGAGAGCACTGTGAGCCGTACAATCGTCTTTGCGCGAAGAAGCCGCTTCTTCGGCTCCGGGAGCCGGAGAGAGCGGCAGCATCGGAAAGGTGAAGAAGGAAGCTGTACAACACTGGGATTGCGTGCGCAACTTTCCAACTGATAGAAAACAGTACCTTACCACTTTCCTGACGTTTCCAATCAAATGAATATTCGATTGGAAGCTGTTTTGGACAACTTTTCTTTCCTTCATGCCAAACACTTGGCAGACCTCCGTGCAACGTCCAGAACACGATGGGAGATGTTTTCTGTGCTCCCGCAGGTTTTCCTTGCCAGACAGAGTGGAAAAGCTTTCTGTTAGGATGTAGACAGCAAAAGACGCTAAAGATGAAGGTACGATTCTCTCCGGAGCTAAGAGCCGCTCCCGGGCTTCTTTCGGCAGATGCGGCGCTAAGAGAGCACTGTGAGCGGTACAATGGTCTTTGCACGAAGAAGCCGCTTCTTCGGCTCCGGGAGCCGGAGAGAGCGGCAGCATCGGAAAGGTGAAGAAGGAAGCTGTACAACACTGGGATTGTGTGCGCAACTTTCCAACTGATAGAAAACAGTACCTTACGCTTTCCTGACGTTTCCAATCACATGAATATTCGATAGGAAGCTGTTTTGGACAACTTTTCTTTCCTTCCTGCCAAACACTTGGCAGACCTCCGTGCAACGTCCAGAACACGATGGGAGATGTTTTCTGTGCTCCCGCAGGTTTTCCTTGCCAGACAGAGTGGAAAAGCTTTCTGCTAGGATGTAGACCACAAAAGACGCTAAAGACGAAGGTACGATGCTCTCCGGAGCTAAGCGCCGCTCCCAAGCTTCTTTCGGCAGAAGCGGCGCTAAGAGAGCACTGTGAGCGGTACAATCGTCTTTGCGCAAAGAAGCCGCTTCTTCGGCTCCGGGAGCCGGAGAGAGCGGCAGTATCGGAAAGGTGAAGAAGGAAGCTGTACAACACTGGGATTGCGTGCGCAGCTTGCCAACTGATAGAAAACAGTACCTTACACTTTCCTGACGTTTCCAATCACATGAATATTCGATTGGAAGCTGTTTTGGACAACTTTTCTTTCCTTCATGCGAAACACTTGGCAGACCTCCGTGCAACGTCCAGAACACGATGGGAGATGTTTTCTGTGCTCCCGCAGGTTTTCCTTGCCAGACAGAGTGGAAAAGCTTTCTGCTAGGATGTAGACCACAAAAGACGCTAAGGACGAAGGTACGATGCTCTCCGGAGCTAAGAGCCGCTCCCGGGCTTCTTTCGGCAGAAGCGGCGCTAAGAGAGCACTGTGAGCGGTACAATCGTCTTTGCGCGAAGAAGCCGCTTCTTCGGCTCCGGGAGCCGGAGAGAGCGGCAGCATCGGAAAGGTGAAGAAGGAAGCTGTACAACACTGGGATTGTGTGCACAGCTTGCCAACTGATAGAAAACAGTACCTTACCACTTTCCTGACGTTTCCAATCACATGAATATTCGATTGGAAGCTGTTTTGGACAACTTTTCTTTCCTTCATGCCAAACACTTGGCAGACCTCCGTGCAACGTCCAGAACACGATGGGAGATGTTTTCTGTGCTCCCGCAGGTTTTCCTTGCCAGACAGAGTGGAAAAGCTTTCTGCTAGGATGTAGACCACAAAAGACGCTAAAGACGAAGGTACGATGCTCTCCGGAGCTAAGAGCCGCTCCTGGGCTTCTATCGGCAGAAGCGGCGCTAAGAGAGCACTGTGAGCGGTACAATCGTCTTTGCGCGAAGAAGCCGCTTCTTCGGCTCCGGGAGCCGGAGAGAGCGGCAGCATCGGAAAGGTGAAGAAGGAAGCTGTACAACACTGGGATTGTGTGCGCAGCTTGCCAACTGATAGAAAACTGTACCTTACACTTTCCTGACTTTTCCAATCACATGAATATTCGATTGGAAGCTGTTTTGGACAACTCTTCTTTCATTCATGCCAAACACTTGGCAGACCTCCGTGCAACGTCCAGAACACGATGGGAGATGTTTTCTGTGCTCCCGCAGGTTTTCCTTGCCAGACAGAGTGGAAAAGCTTTCTGCTAGGATGTAGACCACAAAAGACGCTAAAGACGAAGGTACGATCCTCTCCGGAGCTAAGAGCCGCTCCCGGGCTTCGTTCGGCAGAAGTGGCGCTAAGAGAGCACTGTGAGCGGTACAATGGTCTTTGCGCGAAGAAGCCGCTTCTTCGGCTCCGGGAGCCGGAGAGAGCGGCAGCATCGGAAAGGTGAAGAAGGAAGCTGTACAACACTGGGATTGCGTGCGCAACTTTCCAACTGATAGAAAACAGTACCTTACCACTTTCCTGACGTTTCCAATCAAATGAATATTCGATTGGAAGCTGTTTTGGACAACTTTTCTTTCCTTCATGCCAAACACTTGGCAGACCTCCGTGCAACATCCAGAACACGATGGGAGATGTTTTCTGTGCTCCCGCAGGTTTTCCTTGCCAGACAGAGTGGAAAAGCTTTCTGCTAGGATGTAGACAGCAAAAGACGCTAAAGATGAAGGTACGATGCTCTCCGGAGCTAAGAGCCGCTCCCGGGCTTCTTTCGGCAGAAGCGGCGCTAAGAGAGCACTGTGAGCGGTACAATGGTCTTTGCACGAAGAAGCCGCTTCTTCGGCTCCGGGAGCCGGAGAGAGCGGCAGCATCGGAAAGGTGAAGAAGGAAGCTCTACAACACTGGGATTGTGTGCGCAACTTTCCAACTGATAGAAAACAGTACCTTACGCTTTCCTGACGTTTCCAATCACATGAGTATTCGATAGGAAGCTGTTTTGGACAACTTTTCTTTCCTTCATGCCAAACACTTGGCAGACCTCCGTGCAACGTCCAGAACACGATGGGAGATGTTTTCTGTGCTCCCGCAGGTTTTCCTTGCCAGACAGAGTGGAAAAGCTTTCTGCTAGGATGTAGACCACAAAAGACGCTAAAGACGAAGGTACGATGCTCTCCGGAGCTAAGAGCCGCTCCCGGGCTTCTTTCGGCAGAAGCGGCGCTAAGAGAGCACTGTGAGCGGTACAATGGTCTTTGCGCGAAGAAGCCGCTTCTTCGGCTCCGGGAGCCGGAGAGAGCGGCAGCATCGGAAAGGTGAAGAAGGAAGCTGTACAACACTGGGATTGCGTGCGCAACTTTCCAACTGATAGAAAACAGTACCTTACCACTTTCCTGACGTTTCCAATCACATGAATATTCGATTGGAAGCTGTTTTGGACAACTTTTCTTTCCTTCATGCCAAACACTTGGCAGACCTCCGTGCAACATCCAGAACACGATGGGAGATGTTTTCTGTGCTCCCGCAGGTTTTCCTTGCCAGACAGAGTGGAAAAGCTTTCTGCTAGGATGTAGACAGCAAAAGACGCTAAAGATGAAGGTACGATGCTCTCCGGAGCTAAGAGCCGCTCCCGGGCTTCTTTTGGCAGAAGCGGCGCTAAGAGAGCACTGTGAGCGGTACAATGGTCTTTGCACGAAGAAGCCGCTTCTTCGGCTCCGGGAGCCGGAGAGAGCGGCAGCATCGGAAAGGTGAAGAAGGAAGCTGTACAACACTGGGATTGTGTGCGCAACTTTCCAACTGATAGAAAACAGTACCTTACGCTTTCCTGACGTTTCCAATCACATGAGTATTCGATAGGAAGCTGTTTTGGACAACTTTTCTTTCCTTCATGCCAAACACTTGGCAGACCTCCGTGCAACGTCCAGAACACGATGGGAGATGTTTTCTGTGCTCCCGCAGGTTTTCCTTGCCAGACAGAGTGGAAAAGCTTTCTGCTAGGATGTAGACCACAAAAGACGCTAAAGACGAAGGTACGATGCTCTCCGGAGCTAAGAGCCGCTCCCGGGCTTCTTTCGGCAGAAGCGGCGCTAAGAGAGCACTGTGAGCGGTACAATCGTCTTTGCGCGAAGAAGCCGCTTCTTCGGCTCCGGGAGCCGGAGAGAGCGGCAGCATCGGAAAGGTGAAGAAGGAAGCTGTACAACACTGGGATTGTGTGCGCAGCTTGCCAACTGATAGAAAACAGTACCTTACCACTTTCCTGACGTTTCCAATCACATGAATATTCGATTGGAAGCTGTTTTGGACAACTCTTCTTTCATTCATGCCAAACACTTGGCAGACCTCCGTGCAACGTCCAGAACACTATGGGAGATGTTTTCTGTGCTCCCGCAGGTTTTCCTTGCCAGACAGAGTGGAAAAGCTTTCTGCTAGGATGTAGACCACAAAAGACGCTAAAGACGAAGGTACGATCCTCTCCGGAGCTAAGAGCCGCTCCCGGGCTTCGTGCGGCAGAAGTGGCGCTAAGAGAGCACTGTGAGCGGTACAATCGTCTTTGCGCGAAGAAGCCGCTTCTTCGGCTCCGGGAGCCGGAGAGAGCGGCAGCATCGGAAAGGTGAAGAAGGAAGGTGTACAACACTGGGATTGCGTGCGCAACTTTCCAACTGATAGAAAACAGTACCTTACCACTTTCCTGACGTTTCCAATCAAATGAATATTCGATTGGAAGCTGTTTTGGACAACTTTTCTTTCCTTCATGCCAAACACTTGGCAGACCTCCGTGCAACGTCCAGAACACGATGGGAGATGTTTTCTGTTCTCCCGCAGGTTTTCCTTGCCAGACAGAGTGGAAAAGCTTTCTGCTAGGATGTAGACAGCAAAAGACACAAAAGATGAAGGTACGATGCTCTCCGGAGCTAAGAGCCGCTCCCGGGCTTCTTTCGGCAGAAGCGGCGCTAAGAGAGCACTGTGAGCGGTACAATGGTCTTTGCACGAAGAAGCCGCTTCTTCGGCTCCGGGAGCCGGAGAGAGCGGCAGCATCGGAAAGGTGAAGAAGGAAGCTGTACAACACTGGGATTGTGTGCGCAACTTTCCAACTGATAGAAAACAGTACCTTACGCTTTCCTGACGTTTCCAATCACATGAATATTCGATAGGAAGCTGTTTTGGACAACTTTTCTTTCCTTCATGCCAAACACTTGGCAGACCTCCGTGCAACGTCCAGAACACGATGGGAGATGTTTTCTGTGCTCCCGCAGGTTTTCCTTGCCAGACAGAGTGGAAAAGCTTTCTGCTAGGATGTAGACCACAAAAGACGCTAAAGACGAAGGTACGATGCTCTCCGGAGCTAAGAGCCGCTCCCAAGCTTCTTTCGGCAGAAGCGGCGCTAAGAGAGCACTGTGAGCGGTACAATCATCTTTGCGCGAAGAAGCCGCTTCTTCGGCTCCGGGAGCCGGAGAGAGCGGCAGTATCGGAAAGGTGAAGAAGGAAGCTGTACAACACTGGGATTGCGTGCGCAGCTTGCCAACTGATAGAAAACAGTACCTTACACTTTCCTGACGTTTCCAATCACATGAATATTCGATTGGAAGCTGTTTTGGACAACTTTTCTTTCCTTCATGCCAAACACTTGGCAGACCTCCGTGCAACGTCCAGAACACGATGGGAGATGTTTTCTGTGCTCCCGCAGGTTTTCCTTGCCAGACAGAGTGGAAAAGCTTTCTGCTAGGATGTAGACCACAAAAGACGCTAAAGACGAAGGTACGATGCTCTCCGGAGCTAAGAGCCGCTCCCGGGCTTCTTTCGGCAGAAGCGGCGCTAAGAGAGCACTGTGAGCGGTACAATCGTCTTTGCGCGAAGAAGCCGCTTCTTCGGCTCCGGGAGCCGGAGAGAGCGGCAGCATCGGAAAGGTGAAGAAGGAAGCTGTACAACACTGGGATTGTGTGCGCAGCTTGCCAACTGATAGAAAACAGTACCTTACACTTTCCTGACGTTTCCAATCACATGAATATTCGATTGGAAGCTGTTTTGGACAACTCTTCTTTCCTTCATGCCAAGCACTTGGCAGACCTCCGTGCAACGTCCAGAACACGATGGGAGATGTTTTCTGTGCTCCCGCAGGTTTTCCTTGCCAGACAGAGTGGAAAAGCTTTCTGCTAGCATGTAGACCACAAAAGACGCTAAAGACGAAGGTACGATGCTCTCCGGAGCTAAGAGCCGCTCCTGGGCTTCTATCGGCAGAAGCGGCGCTAAGAGAGCACTGTGAGCCGTACAATCGTCTTTGCGCGAAGAAGCCGCTTCTTCGGCTCCGGGAGCCGGAGAGAGTGGCAGCATCGGAAAGGTGAAGAAGGAAGCTGTACAACACTGGGATTGCGTGCGCAACTTTCCAACTGATAGAAAACAGTACCTTACGCTTTCCTGACGTTTCCAATCACATGAATATTCGATAGGAAGCTGTTTTGGACAACTTTTCTTTCCTTCATGCCAAGCACTTTGCAGACCTCCGTGCAACGTCCAGAACACGATGGGAGATGTTTTCTGTGCTCCCGCAGGTTTTCCTTGCCAGACAGAGTGGAAAAGCTTTCTGCTAGGATGTAGACCACAAAAGACGCTAAAGACGAAGGTACGATGCTCTCCGGAGCTAAGAGCCGCTCCCGGGCTTCTTTCGGCAGAAGCGGCGCTAAGAGAGCACTGTGAGCGGTACAATCGTCTTTGCGCGAAGAAGCTGCTTCTTCGGCTCCGGGAGCCGGAGAGAGCGGCAGCATCGGAAAGGTGAAGAAGGAAGCTGTACAACACTGGGATTGTGTGCGCAGCTTGCCAACTGATAGAAAACAGTACCTTACCACTTTCCTGACGTTTCCAATCACATGAATATTCGATTGGAAGCTGTTTTGGACAACTTTTCTTTCCTTCATGCCAAACACTTGGCAGACCTCCGTGCAACGTCCAGAACACGATGGGAGATGTTTTCTGTGCTCCCGCAGGTTTTCCTTGCCAGACAGAGTGGAAAAGCTTTCTGCTAGGATGTAGACCACAAAAGACGCTAAAGACGAAGGTACGATGCTCTCCGGAGCTAAGCGCCGCTCCCGGGCTTCGTTCGGCAGAAGTGGCGCTAAGAGAGCACTGTGAGCGGTACAATCGTCTTTGCGCGAAGAAGCCGCTTCTTCGGCTCCGGGAGCCGGAGAGAGCGGCAGCATCGGAAAGGTGAAGAAGGAAGCTGTACAACACTGGGATTGCGTGCGCAACTTTCCAACTGATAGAAAACAGTACCTTACCACTTTCCTGACGTTTCCAATCAAATGAATATTCGATTGGAAGCTGTTTTGGACAACTTTTCTTTCCTTCATGCCAAACACTTGGCAGACCTCCGTGCAACATCCAGAACACGATGGGAGATGTTTTCTGTGCTCCCGCAGGTTTTCCTTGCCAGACAGAGTGGAAAAGCTTTCTGCTAGGATGTAGACAGCAAAAGACGCTAAAGATGAAGGTACGATGCTCTCCGGAGCTAAGAGCCGCTCCCGGGCTTCTTTCGGCAGAAGCGGCGCTAAGAGAGCACTGTGAGCGGTACAATGGTCTTTGCACGAAGAAGCCGCTTCTTCGGCTCCGGGAGCCGGAGAGAGCGGCAGCATCGGAAAGGTGAAGAAGGAAGCTGTACAACACTGGGATTGTGTGCGCAACTTTCCAACTGATAGAAAACAGTACCTTACGCTTTCCTGACGTTTCCAATCACATGAATATTCGATAGGAAGCTGTTTTGGACAACTTTTCTTTCCTTCATGCCAAACACTTGGCAGACCTCCGTGCAACGTCCAGAACACGATGGGAGATGTTTTCTGTGCTCCCGCAGGTTTTCCTTGCCAGACAGAGTGGAAAAGCTTTCTGCTAGGATGTAGACCACAAAAGACGCTAAAGACGAAGGTACGATGCTCTCCGGAGCTAAGAGCCGCTCCCGGGCTTCTTTCGGCAGAAGCGGCGCTAAGAGAGCACTGTGAGCGGTACAATCGTCTTTGCGCGAAGAAGCCGCTTCTTCGGCTCCAGGAGCCGGAGAGAGCGGCAGCATCGGAAAGGTGAAGAAGGAAGCTGTACAACACTGGGATTGTGTGCGCAGCTTGCCAACTGATAGAAAACTGTACCTTACACTTTCCTGACTTTTCCAATCACATGAATATTCGATTGGAAGCTGTTTTGGACAACTCTTCTTTCATTCATGCCAAACACTTGGCAGACATCCGTGCAACGTCCAGAACACTATGGGAGATGTTTTCTGTGCTCCCGCAGGTTTTCCTTGCCAGACAGAGTGGAAAAGCTTTCTGCTAGGATGTAGACCACAAAAGACGCTAAAGACGAAGGTACGATCCTCTCCGGAGCTAAGAGCCGCTCCCGGGCTTCGTTCGGCAGAAGCGGCGCTAAGAGAGCACTGTGAGCGGTACAATCGTCTTTGCGCGAAGAAGCCGCTTCTTCGGCTCCGGGAGCCGGAGAGAGCGGCAGCATCGGAAAGGTGAAGAAGGAAGGTGTACAACACTGGGATTGCGTGCGCAACTTTCCAACTGATAGAAAACAGTACCTTACCACTTTCCTGACGTTTCCAATCAAATGAATATTCGATTGGAAGCTGTTTTGGACAACTTTTCTTTCCTTCATGCCAAACACTTGGCAGACCTCCGTGCAACATCCAGAACACGATGGGAGATGTTTTCTGTTCTCCCGCAGGTTTTCCTTGCCAGACAGAGTGGAAAAGCTTTCTGCTAGGATGTAGACAGCAAAAGACGCAAAAGATGAAGGTACGATGCTCTCCGGAGCTAAGAGCCGCTCCCGGGCTTCTTTCGGCAGAAGCGGCGCTAAGAGAGCACTGTGAGCGGTACAATGGTCTTTGCACGAAGAAGCCGCTTCTTCGGCTCCGGGAGCCGGAGAGAGCGGCAGCATCGGAAAGGTGAAGAAGGAAGCTGTACAACACTGGGATTGTGTGCGCAACTTTCCAACTGATAGAAAACAGTACCTTACGCTTTCCTGACGTTTCCAATCACATGAATATTCGATAGGAAGCTGTTTTGGACAACTTTTCTTTCCTTCATGCCAAACACTTGGCAGACCTCCGTGCAACGTCCAGAACACGATGGGAGATGTTTTCTGTGCTCCCGCAGGTTTTCCTTGCCAGACAGAGTGGAAAAGCTTTCTGCTAGGATGTAGACCACAAAAGACGCTAAAGACGAAGGTACGATGCTCTCCGGAGCTAAGAGCCGCTCCCGGGCTTCTTTCGGCAGAAGCGGCGCTAAGAGAGCACTGTGAGCGGTACAATCGTCTTTGCGCGAAGAAGCCGCTTCTTCGGCTCCGGGAGCCAGAGAGAGCGGCAGCATCGGAAAGGTGAAGAAGGAAGCTGTACAACACTGGGATTGTGTGCGCAGCTTGCCAACTGATAGAAAACAGTACCTTACCACTTTCCTGACGTTTCCAATCACATGAATATTCGATTGGAAGCTGTTTTGGACAACTTTTCTTTCCTTCATGCCAAGCACTTTGCAGACCTCCGTGCAACGTCCAGAACACGATGGGAGATGTTTTCTGTGCTCCCGCAGGTTTTCCTTGCCAGACAGAGTGGAAAAGCTTTCTGCTAGGATGTAGACCACAAAAGACGCTAAAGACGAAGGTACGATGCTCTCCGGAGCTAAGCGCCGCTCCCGGGCTTCTTTCGGCAGATGCGGCGCTAAGAGAGCACTGTGAGCGGTACAATCGTCTTTGCGCGAAGAAGCCGCTTCTTCGGCTCCGGGAGCCGGAGAGAGCGGCAGCATCGGAAAGGTGAAGAAGGAAGCTGTACAACACTGGGATTGTGTGCGCAGCTTGCCAACTGATAGAAAACAGTACCTTACCACTTTCCTGACGTTTCCAATCACATGAATATTCGATTGGAAGCTGTTTTAAACAACTTTTCTTTCCTTCATGCCAAACACTTGGCAGACCTCCGTGCAACATCCAGAACACGATGGGAGATGTTTTCTGTGCTCCCGCAGGTTTTCCTTGCCAGACAGAGTGGAAAAGCTTTCTGCTAGGATGTAGACCACAAAAGACGCTAAAGACGAAGGTACGATGCTCTCCGGAGCTAAGCGCCGCTCCCGGGCTTCTATCGGCAGAAGCGGCGCTAAGAGAGCATTGTGAGCGGTACAATCGTCTTTGCGCGAAGAAGCCGCTTCTTCGGCTCCGGGAGCCGGAGAGAGCGGCAGCATCAGAAAGGTGAAGAAGGAAGCTGTACAACACTGGGATTGCGTGCGCAACTTTCCAACTGATAGAAAACAGTACCTTACGCTTTCCTGACGTTTCCAATCACATGAATATTCGATTGGAAGCTGTTTTGGACAACTTTTCTTTCCTTCATGCCAAGCACTTTACAGACCTCCGTGCAACGTCCAGAACACGATGGGAGATGTTTTCTGTGCTCCCGCAGGTTTTCCTTGCCAGACAGAGTGGAAAAGCTTTCTGCTAGGATGTAGACCACAAAAGACGCTAAAGACGAAGGTACGATGCTCTCCGGAGCTAAGAGCCGCTCCCGGGCTTCTTTCGGCAGAAGCGGCGCTAAGAGAGCACTGTGAGCGGTACAATCGTCTTTGCGCGAAGAAGCCGCTTCTTCGGCTCCGGGAGCCGGAGAGAGCGGCAGCATCGGAAAGGTGAAGAAGGAAGCTGTACAACACTGGGATTGTGTGCGCAGCTTGCCAACTGATAGAAAACAGTACCTTACCACTTTCCTGACGTTTCCAATCACATGAATATTCGATTGGAAGCTGTTTTGGACAACTTTTCTTTCCTTCATGCCAAGCACTTGGCAGACCTCCGTGCAACGTCCAGAACACGATGGGAGATGTTTTCTGTGCTCCCGCAGGTTTTCCTTGCCAGACAGAGTGGAAAAGCTTTCTGCTAGGATGTAGACCACAAAAGACGCTAAAGACGAAGGTACAATGCTCTCCGGAGCTGAGCGCTGCTCCCGGGCTTCTTTCGGCAGATGCGGCGCTAAGAGAGCACTGTGAGCGGTACAATCGTCTTTGCGCGAAGAAGCCGCTTCTTCGGCTCCGGGAGCCGGAGAGAGCGGCAGCATCGGAAAGGTGAAGAAGGAAGCTGTACAACACTGGGATTGTGTGCGCAGCTTGCCAACTGATAGAAAAAAGTACCTTACCACTTTCCTGACGTTTCCAATCACATGAATATTCGATTGGAAGCTGTTTTGGACAACTTTTCTTTCCTTCATGCCAAACACTTGGCAGACCTCCGTGCAACGTCCAGAACACGATGGGAGATGTTTTCTGTGCTCCCGCAGGTTTTCCTTGCCAGACAGAGTGGAAAAGCTTTCTGCTAGGATGTAGACCACAAAAGACGCTAAAGACGAAGGTACGATGCTCTCCGGAGCTAAGCGCCGCTCCCGGGCTTCTATCGGCAGAAGCGGCGCTAAGAGAGCATTGTGAGCGGTACAATTGTCTTTGCGCGAAGAAGCCGCTTCTTCGGCTCCGGGAGCCGGAGAGAGCGGCAGCATCGGAAAGGTGAAGAAGGAAGCTGTACAACACTGGGATTGCGTGCGCAACTTTCCAACTGATAGAAAACAGTACCTTACGCTTTCCTGACGTTTCCAATCACATGAATATTCGATTGGAAGCTGTTTTGGACAACTTTTCTTTCCTTCATGCCAAACACGTGGCAGACCTCCGTGCAACGTCCAGAACACGATGGGAGATGTTTTCTGTGCTCCCGCAGGTTTTCCTTGCCAGACAGAGTGGAAAAGCTTTCTGCTAGGATGTAGACCACAAAAGACGCTAAAGACGAAGGTACGATGCTCTCCGGAGCTAAGAGCCGCTCCCGGGCTTCTTTCGGCAGAAGCGGCGCTAAGAGAGCACTGTGAGCGGTACAATCGTCTTTGCGCGAAGAAGCCGCTTCTTCGGCTCCAGGAGCCGGAGAGAGCGGCAGCATCGGAAAGGTGAAGAAGGAAGCTGTACAACACTGGGATTGTGTGCGCAGCTTGCCAACTGATAGAAAACAGTACCTTACCACTTTCCTGACGTTTCCAATCACATGAATATTCGATTGGAAGCTGTTTTGGACAACTTTTCTTTCCTTCATGCCAAGCACTTGGCAGACCTCCGTGCAACGTCCAGAACACGATGGGAGATGTTTTCTGTGCTCCCGCAGGTTTTCCTTGCCAGACAGAGTGGAAAAGCTTTCTGCTAGGATGTAGACCACAAAAGACGCTAAAGACGAAGGTACGATGCTCTCCGGAGCTAAGCGCCGCTCCCGGGCTTCTTTCGGCAGATGCGGCGCTAAGAGAGCACTGTGAGCGGTACAATGGTCTTTGCGCGAAGAAGCCGCTTCTTCGGCTCCGGGAGCCGGAGAGAGCGGCAGCATCGGAAAGGTGAAGAAGGAAGCTGTACAACACTGGGATTGTGTGCGCAGCTTGCCAACTGATAGAAAACAGTACCTTACCACTTTCCTGACGTTTCCAATCACATGAATATTCGATTGGAAGCTGTTTTGGACAACTTTTCTTTCCTTCATGCCAAGCACTTGGCAGACCTCCGTGCAACGTCCAGAACACGATGGGAGATGTTTTCTGTGCTCCCGCAGGTTTTCCTTGCCAGACAGAGTGGAAAAGCTTTCTGCTAGGATGTAGACCACAAAAGACGCTAAAGACGAAGGTACGATGCTCTCCGGAGCTAAGAGCCGCTCCCGGGCTTCTTTCGGCAGAAGCGGCGCTAAGAGAGCACTGTGAGCGGTACAATCGTCTTTGCGCGAAGAAGCCGCTTCTTCGGCTCCGGGAGCCGGAGAGAGCGGCAGCATCGGAAAGGTGAAGAAGGAAGCTGTACAACACTGGGATTGTGTGCGCAGCTTGCCAACTGATAGAAAACAGTACCTTACCACTTTCCTGACGTTTCCAATCACATGAATATTCGATTGGAAGCTGTTTTGGACAACTTTTCTTTCCTTCATGCCAAGCACTTGGCAGAACTCCGTGCAACGTCCAGAACACGATGGGAGATGTTTTCTGTGCTCCCGCAGGTTTTCCTTGCCAGACAGAGTGGAAAAGCTTTCTGCTAGGATGTAGACCACAAAAGACGCTAAAGACGAAGGTACGATGCTCTCCGGAGCTAAGAGCCGCTCCCGGGCTTCTTTCGGCAGAAGCGGCGCTAAGAGAGCACTGTGAGCGGTACAATCGTCTTTGCGCGAAGAAGCCGCTTCTTCGGCTCCGGGAGCCGGAGAGAGCGGCAGCATCGGAAAGGTGAAGAAGGAAGCTGTACAACACTGGGATTGTGTGCGCAGCTTGCCAACTGATAGAAAACAGTACCTTACACTTTCCTGACGTTTCCAATCACATGAATATTCGATTGGAAGCTGTTTTGGACAACTTTTCTTTCCTTCATGCCAAACACTTGGCAGACCTCCGTGCAACATCCAGAACACGATGGGAGATGTTTTCTGTGCTCCCGCAGGTTTTCCTTGCCAGACAGAGTGGAAAAGCTTTCTGCTAGGATGTAGACCACAAAAGACGCTAAAGACGAAGGTATGATGCTCTCCAGAGCTAAGCGCCGCTCCCGGGCTTCTTTCAGCAGAAGCGGCGCTAAGAGAGCACTGTGAGCGGTACAATCGTCTTTGCGCGAAGAAGCCGCTTCTTTGGCTCCGGGAGCCGGAGAGAGCGGCAGCATCGGAAAGGTGAAGAAGGAAGCTGTACAACACTGGGATTGTGTGCGCAGCTTGCCAACTGATAGAAAACAGTACCTTACCACTTTCCTGACGTTTCCAATCACATGAATATTCGATGGGAACCTGTTTTGGACAACTTTTCTTTCCTTCATGCCAAGCACTTTGCAGACCTCCGTGCAACGTCCAGAACACGATGGGAGATGTTTTCTGTGCTCCCGCAGGTTTTCCTTGCCAGACAGAGTGGAAAAGCTTTCTGCTAGGATGTAGACCACAAAAGACGCTAAAGACGAAGGTACGATGCTCTCCGGAGCTAAGAGCCGCTCCCGGGCTTCTTTCGGCAGATGCGGCGCTAAGAGAGCACTGTGAGCGGTACAATCGTCTTTGCGCGAAGAAGCCGCTTCTTCGGCTCCGGGAGCCGGAGAGAGCGGCAGCATCGGAAAGGTGAAGAAGGAAGCTGTACAACACTGGGATTGTGTGCGCAGCTTGCCAACTGATAGAAAACAGTACCTTACCACTTTCCTGACGTTTCCAATCACATGAATATTCGATTGGAAGCTGTTTTGGACAACTTTTCTTTCCTTCATGCCAAGCACTTTGCAGACCTCCGTGCAACGTCCAGAACACGATGGGAGATGTTTTCTGTGCTCCCGCAGGTTTTCCTTGCCAGACAGAGTGGAAAAGCTTTCTGCTAGGATGTAGACCACAAAAGACGCTAAAGACGAAGGTACGATGCTCTCCGGAGCTAAGAGCCGCTCCCGGGCTTCTTTCGGCAGAAGCGGCGCTAAGAGAGCACTGTGAGCGGTACAATCGTCTTTGCGCGAAGAAGCCGCTTCTTCGGCTCCGGGAGCCGGAGAGAGCGGCAGCATCGGAAAGGTGAAGAAGGAAGCTGTACAACACTGGGATTGTGTGCGCAGCTTGCCAACTGATAGAAAACAGTACCTTACCACTTTCCTGACGTTTCCAATCACATGAATATTCGATTGGAAGCTGTTTTGGACAACTTTTCTTTCCTTCATGCCAAGCACTTTGCAGACCTCCGTGCAACGTCCAGAACACGATGGGAGATGTTTTCTGTGCTCCCGCAGGTTTTCCTTGCCAGACAGAGTGGAAAAGCTTTCTGCTAGGATGTAGACCACAAAAGACGCTAAAGACGAAGGTACGATGCTCTCCGGAGCTAAGAGCCGCTCCCGGGCTTCTTTCGGCAGAAGCGGCGCTAAGAGAGCACTGTGAGCGGTACAATCGTCTTTGCGCGAAGAAGCCGCTTCTTCGGCTCCGGGAGCCGGAGAGAGCGGCAGCATCGGAAAGGTGAAGAAGGAAGCTGTACAACACTGGGATTGTGTGCGCAGCTTGCCAACTGATAGAAAACAGTACCTTACCACTTTCCTGACGTTTCCAATCACATGAATATTCGATTGGAAGCTGTTTTGGACAACTTTTCTTTCCTTCATGCCAAGCACTTGGCAGAACTCCGTGCAACGTCCAGAACACGATGGGAGATGTTTTCTGTGCTCCCGCAGGTTTTCCTTGCCAGACAGAGTGGAAAAGCTTTCTGCTAGGATGTAGACCACAAAAGACGCTAAAGACGAAGGTACGATGCTCTCCGGAGCTAAGAGCCGCTCCCGGGCTTCTTTCGGCAGAAGCGGCGCTAAGAGAGCACTGTGAGCGGTACAATCGTCTTTGCGCGAAGAAGCCGCTTCTTCGGCTCCGGGAGCCGGAGAGAGCGGCAGCATCGGAAAGGTGAAGAAGGAAGCTGTACAACACTGGGATTGTGTGCGCAGCTTGCCAACTGATAGAAAACAGTACCTTACACTTTCCTGACGTTTCCAATCACATGAATATTCGATTGGAAGCTGTTTTGGACAACTTTTCTTTCCTTCATGCCAAACACTTGGCAGACCTCCGTGCAACATCCAGAACATGATGGGAGATGTTTTCTGTGCTCCCGCAGGTTTTCCTTGCCAGACAGATTGGAAAAGCTTTCTGCTAGGATGTAGACCACAAAAGACGCTAAAGACGAAGGTACGATGCTCTCCAGAGCTAAGCGCCGCTCCCGGGCTTCTTTCGGCAGAAGCGGCGCTAAGAGAGCACTGTGAGCGGTACAATCGTCTTTGCGCGAAGAAGCCACTTCTTTGGCTCCGGGAGCCGGAGAGAGCGGCAGCATCGGAAAGGTGAAGAAGGAAGCTGTACAACACTGGGATTGTGTGCGCAGCTTGCCAACTGATAGAAAACAGTACCTTACCACTTTCCTGACGTTTCCAATCACATGAATATTCGATGGGAAGCTGTTTTGGACAACTTTTCTTTCCTTCATGCCAAGCACTTTGCAGACCTCCGTGCAACGTCCAGAACACGATGGGAGATGTTTTCTGTGCTCCCGCAGGTTTTCCTTGCCAGACAGAGTGGAAAAGCTTTCTGCTAGGATGTAGACCACAAAAGACGCTAAAGACGAAGGTACGATGCTCTCCGGAGCTAAGAGCCGCTCCCGGGCTTCTTTCGGCAGAAGCGGCGCTAAGAGAGCACTGTGAGCGGTACAATCGTCTTTGCGCGAAGAAGCCGCTTCTTCGGCTCCGGGAGCCGGAGAGAGCGGCAGCATCGGAAAGGTGAAGAAGGAAGCTGTACAACACTGGGATTGTGTGCGCAGCTTGCCAACTGATAGAAAACAGTACCTTACCACTTTCCTGACGTTTCCAATCACATGAATATTCGATTGGAAGCTGTTTTGGACAGCTTTTCTTTCCTTCATGCCAAGCACTTGGCAGACCTCCGTGCAACGCCCAGAACACGATGGGAGATGTTTTCTGTGCTCCCGCAGGTTTTCCTTGCCAGACAGAGTGGAAAAGCTTTCTGCTAGGATGTAGACCACAAAAGACGCTAAAGACGAAGGTACGATGCTCTCCGGAGCTAAGCGCCGCTCCCGGGCTTCTTTCGGCAGATGCGGCGCTAAGAGAGCACTGTGAGCGGTACAATCGTCTTTGCGCGAAGAAGCCGCTTCTTCGGCTCCGGGAGCCGGAGAGAGCGGCAGCATCGGAAAGGTGAAGAAGGAAGCTGTACAACACTGGGATTGTGTGCGCAGCTTGCCAACTGATAGAAAATAGTACCTTACCACTTTCCTGACGTTTCAAATCACATGAATATTCAATTGGAAGCTGTTTTGGACAACTTTTCTTTCCTTCATGCCAAACACTTGGCAGACCTCCGTGCAACGTCCAGAACACGATGGGAGATGTTTTCTGTGCTCCCGCAGGTTTTCCTTGCCAGACAGAGTGGAAAAGCTTTCTGCTAGGATGTAGACCACAAAAGACGCTAAAGACGAAGGTACGATGCTCTCCGGAGCTAAGAGCCGCTCCCGGGCTTCTTTCGGCAGAAGCGGCGCTAAGAGAGCACTGTGAGCGGTACAATCGTCTTTGCGCGAAGAAGCCGCTTCTTCGGCTCCGGGAGCCGGAGAGAGCGGCAGCATCGGAAAGGTGAAGAAGGAAGCTGTACAACACTGGGATTGTGTGCGCAGCTTGCCAACTGATAGAAAACAGTACCTTACACTTTCCTGACGTTTCCAATCACATGAATATTCGATTGGAAGCTGTTTTGGACAACTTTTCTTTCCTTCATGCCAAACACTTGGCAGACAACCGTGCAACGTCTAGAACACGATGGGAGATGTTTTCTGTGCTCCCGCAGGTTTTCCTTGCCAGACAGAGTGGAAAAGCTTTCTCCTAGGATGTAGACCACAAAAGACGCTAAAGACGAAGGTACGATGCTCTCCGGAGCTAAGCGCCGCTCCCGGGCTTCTTTCGGCAGATGCGGCGCTAAGAGAGCACTGTGAGCGGTACAATCGTCTTTGCGCGAAGAAGCCGCTTCTTTGGCTCCGGGAGCCGGAGAGAGCGGCAGCATCGGAAAGGTGAAGAAGGAAGCTGTACAACACTGGGATTGTGTGCGCAGCTTGCCAACTGATAGAAAACAGTACCTTACCACTTTCCTGACGTTTCCAATCACATGAATATTCGATTGGAAGCTGTTTTGGACAACTTTTCTTTCCTTCATGCCAAGCACTTTGCAGACCTCCGTGCAACGTCCAGAACACGATGGGAGATGTTTTCTGTGCTCCCGCAGGTTTTCCTTGCCAGACAGAGTGGAAAAGCTTTCTGCTAGGATGTAGACCACAAAAGACGCTAAAGACGAAGGTACGATGCTCTCCGGAGCTAAGAGCCGCTCCCGGGCTTCTTTCGGCAGAAGCGGCGCTAAGAGAGCACTGTGAGCGGTACAATGGTCTTTGCGCGAAGAAGCCGCTTCTTCGGCTCCGGGAGCCGGAGAGAGCGGCAGCATCGGAAAGGTGAAGAAGGAAGCTGTACAACACTGGGATTGTGTGCGCAGCTTGCCAACTGATAGAAAACAGTACCTTACACTTTCCTGACGTTTCCAATCACATGAATATTCGATTGGAAGCTGTTTTGGACAACTTTTCTTTCCTTCATGCCAAGCACTTGGCAGACCTCCGTGCAACGTCCAGAACACGATGGGAGATGTTTTCTGTGCTCCCGCAGGTTTTCCTTGCCAGACAGAGTGGAAAAGCTTTCTGCTAGGATGTAGACCACAAAAGACGCTAAAGACGAAGGTACGATGCTCTCCGGAGCTAAGAGCCGCTCCCGGGCTTCTTTCGGCAGAAGCGGCGCTAAGAGAGCACTGTGAGCGGTACAATCGTCTTTGCGCGAAGAAGCCGCTTCTTCGGCTCCGGGAGCCGGAGAGAGCGGCAGCATCGGAAAGGTGAAGAAGGAAGCTGTACAACACTGGGATTGTGTGCGCAGCTTGCCAACTGATAGAAAACAGTACCTTACCACTTTCCTGACGTTTCCAATCACATGAATATTCGATTGGAAGCTGTTTTGGACAACTTTTCTTTCCTTCATGCCAAGCACTTGGCAGAACTCCGTGCAACGTCCAGAACACGATGGGAGATGTTTTCTGTGCTCCCGCAGGTTTTCCTTGCCAGACAGAGTGGAAAAGCTTTCTGCTAGGATGTAGACCACAAAAGACGCTAAAGACGAAGGTACGATGCTCTCCGGAGCTAAGAGCCGCTCCCGGGCTTCTTTCGGCAGAAGCGGCGCTAAGAGAGCACTGTGAGCGGTACAATCGTCTTTGCGCGAAGAAGCCGCTTCTTCGGCTCCGGGAGCCGGAGAGAGCGGCAGCATCGGAAAGGTGAAGAAGGAAGCTGTACAACACTGGGATTGTGTGCGCAGCTTGCCAACTGATAGAAAACAGTACCTTACACTTTCCTGACGTTTCCAATCACATGAATATTCGATTGGAAGCTGTTTTGGACAACTTTTCTTTCCTTCATGCCAAACACTTGGCAGACCTCCGTGCAACATCCAGAACACGATGGGAGATGTTTTCTGTGCTCCCGCAGGTTTTCCTTGCCAGACAGAGTGGAAAAGCTTTCTGCTAGGATGTAGACCACAAAAGACGCTAAAGACGAAGGTATGATGCTCTCCAGAGCTAAGCGCCGCTCCCGGGCTTCTTTCGGCAGAAGCGGCGCTAAGAGAGCACTGTGAGCGGTACAATCGTCTTTGCGCGAAGAAGCCGCTTCTTTGGCTCCGGGAGCCGGAGAGAGCGGCAGCATCGGAAAGGTGAAGAAGGAAGCTGTACAACACTGGGATTGTGTGCGCAGCTTGCCAACTGATAGAAAACAGTACCTTACCACTTTCCTGACGTTTCCAATCACATGAATATTCGATGGGAACCTGTTTTGGACAACTTTTCTTTCCTTCATGCCAAGCACTTTGCAGACCTCCGTGCAACGTCCAGAACACGATGGGAGATGTTTTCTGTGCTCCCGCAGGTTTTCCTTGCCAGACAGAGTGGAAAAGCTTTCTGCTAGGATGTAGACCACAAAAGACGCTAAAGACGAAGGTACGATGCTCTCCGGAGCTAAGAGCCGCTCCCGGGCTTCTTTCGGCAGATGCGGCGCTAAGAGAGCACTGTGAGCGGTACAATCGTCTTTGCGCGAAGAAGCCGCTTCTTCGGCTCCGGGAGCCGGAGAGAGCGGCAGCATCGGAAAGGTGAAGAAGGAAGCTGTACAACACTGGGATTGTGTGCGCAGCTTGCCAACTGATAGAAAACAGTACCTTACCACTTTCCTGACGTTTCCAATCACATGAATATTCGATTGGAAGCTGTTTTGGACAACTTTTCTTTCCTTCATGCCAAGCACTTTGCAGACCTCCGTGCAACGTCCAGAACACGATGGGAGATGTTTTCTGTGCTCCCGCAGGTTTTCCTTGCCAGACAGAGTGGAAAAGCTTTCTGCTAGGATGTAGACCACAAAAGACGCTAAAGACGAAGGTACGATGCTCTCCGGAGCTAAGAGCCGCTCCCGGGCTTCTTTCGGCAGAAGCGGCGCTAAGAGAGCACTGTGAGCGGTACAATCGTCTTTGCGCGAAGAAGCCGCTTCTTCGGCTCCGGGAGCCGGAGAGAGCGGCAGCATCGGAAAGGTGAAGAAGGAAGCTGTACAACACTGGGATTGTGTGCGCAGCTTGCCAACTGATAGAAAACAGTACCTTACCACTTTCCTGACGTTTCCAATCACATGAATATTCGATTGGAAGCTGTTTTGGACAACTTTTCTTTCCTTCATGCCAAGCACTTTGCAGACCTCCGTGCAACGTCCAGAACACGATGGGAGATGTTTTCTGTGCTCCCGCAGGTTTTCCTTGCCAGACAGAGTGGAAAAGCTTTCTGCTAGGATGTAGACCACAAAAGACGCTAAAGACGAAGGTACGATGCTCTCCGGAGCTAAGAGCCGCTCCCGGGCTTCTTTCGGCAGAAGCGGCGCTAAGAGAGCACTGTGAGCGGTACAATCGTCTTTGCGCGAAGAAGCCGCTTCTTCGGCTCCGGGAGCCGGAGAGAGCGGCAGCATCGGAAAGGTGAAGAAGGAAGCTGTACAACACTGGGATTGTGTGCGCAGCTTGCCAACTGATAGAAAACAGTACCTTACCACTTTCCTGACGTTTCCAATCACATGAATATTCGATTGGAAGCTGTTTTGGACAACTTTTCTTTCCTTCATGCCAAGCACTTGGCAGAACTCCGTGCAACGTCCAGAACACGATGGGAGATGTTTTCTGTGCTCCCGCAGGTTTTCCTTGCCAGACAGAGTGGAAAAGCTTTCTGCTAGGATGTAGACCACAAAAGACGCTAAAGACGAAGGTACGATGCTCTCCGGAGCTAAGAGCCGCTCCCGGGCTTCTTTCGGCAGAAGCGGCGCTAAGAGAGCACTGTGAGCGGTACAATCGTCTTTGCGCGAAGAAGCCGCTTCTTCGGCTCCGGGAGCCGGAGAGAGCGGCAGCATCGGAAAGGTGAAGAAGGAAGCTGTACAACACTGGGATTGTGTGCGCAGCTTGCCAACTGATAGAAAACAGTACCTTACACTTTCCTGACGTTTCCAATCACATGAATATTCGATTGGAAGCTGTTTTGGACAACTTTTCTTTCCTTCATGCCAAACACTTGGCAGACCTCCGTGCAACATCCAGAACATGATGGGAGATGTTTTCTGTGCTCCCGCAGGTTTTCCTTGCCAGACAGATTGGAAAAGCTTTCTGCTAGGATGTAGACCACAAAAGACGCTAAAGACGAAGGTACGATGCTCTCCAGAGCTAAGCGCCGCTCCCGGGCTTCTTTCGGCAGAAGCGGCGCTAAGAGAGCACTGTGAGCGGTACAATCGTCTTTGCGCGAAGAAGCCACTTCTTTGGCTCCGGGAGCCGGAGAGAGCGGCAGCATCGGAAAGGTGAAGAAGGAAGCTGTACAACACTGGGATTGTGTGCGCAGCTTGCCAACTGATAGAAAACAGTACCTTACCACTTTCCTGACGTTTCCAATCACATGAATATTCGATGGGAAGCTGTTTTGGACAACTTTTCTTTCCTTCATGCCAAGCACTTTGCAGACCTCCGTGCAACGTCCAGAACACGATGGGAGATGTTTTCTGTGCTCCCGCAGGTTTTCCTTGCCAGACAGAGTGGAAAAGCTTTCTGCTAGGATGTAGACCACAAAAGACGCTAAAGACGAAGGTACGATGCTCTCCGGAGCTAAGAGCCGCTCCCGGGCTTCTTTCGGCAGAAGCGGCGCTAAGAGAGCACTGTGAGCGGTACAATCGTCTTTGCGCGAAGAAGCCGCTTCTTCGGCTCCGGGAGCCGGAGAGAGCGGCAGCATCGGAAAGGTGAAGAAGGAAGCTGTACAACACTGGGATTGTGTGCGCAGCTTGCCAACTGATAGAAAACAGTACCTTACCACTTTCCTGACGTTTCCAATCACATGAATATTCGATTGGAAGCTGTTTTGGACAGCTTTTCTTTCCTTCATGCCAAGCACTTGGCAGACCTCCGTGCAACGCCCAGAACACGATGGGAGATGTTTTCTGTGCTCCCGCAGGTTTTCCTTGCCAGACAGAGTGGAAAAGCTTTCTGCTAGGATGTAGACCACAAAAGACGCTAAAGACGAAGGTACGATGCTCTCCGGAGCTAAGCGCCGCTCCCGGGCTTCTTTCGGCAGATGCGGCGCTAAGAGAGCACTGTGAGCGGTACAATCGTCTTTGCGCGAAGAAGCCGCTTCTTCGGCTCCGGGAGCCGGAGAGAGCGGCAGCATCGGAAAGGTGAAGAAGGAAGCTGTACAACACTGGGATTGTGTGCGCAGCTTGCCAACTGATAGAAAATAGTACCTTACCACTTTCCTGACGTTTCAAATCACATGAATATTCAATTGGAAGCTGTTTTGGACAACTTTTCTTTCCTTCATGCCAAACACTTGGCAGACCTCCGTGCAACGTCCAGAACACGATGGGAGATGTTTTCTGTGCTCCCGCAGGTTTTCCTTGCCAGACAGAGTGGAAAAGCTTTCTGCTAGGATGTAGACCACAAAAGACGCTAAAGACGAAGGTACGATGCTCTCCGGAGCTAAGAGCCGCTCCCGGGCTTCTTTCGGCAGAAGCGGCGCTAAGAGAGCACTGTGAGCGGTACAATCGTCTTTGCGCGAAGAAGCCGCTTCTTCGGCTCCGGGAGCCGGAGAGAGCGGCAGCATCGGAAAGGTGAAGAAGGAAGCTGTACAACACTGGGATTGTGTGCGCAGCTTGCCAACTGATAGAAAACAGTACCTTACACTTTCCTGACGTTTCCAATCACATGAATATTCGATTGGAAGCTGTTTTGGACAACTTTTCTTTCCTTCATGCCAAACACTTGGCAGACAACCGTGCAACGTCTAGAACACGATGGGAGATGTTTTCTGTGCTCCCGCAGGTTTTCCTTGCCAGACAGAGTGGAAAAGCTTTCTCCTAGGATGTAGACCACAAAAGACGCTAAAGACGAAGGTACGATGCTCTCCGGAGCTAAGCGCCGCTCCCGGGCTTCTTTCGGCAGATGCGGCGCTAAGAGAGCACTGTGAGCGGTACAATCGTCTTTGCGCGAAGAAGCCGCTTCTTTGGCTCCGGGAGCCGGAGAGAGCGGCAGCATCGGAAAGGTGAAGAAGGAAGCTGTACAACACTGGGATTGTGTGCGCAGCTTGCCAACTGATAGAAAACAGTACCTTACCACTTTCCTGACGTTTCCAATCACATGAATATTCGATTGGAAGCTGTTTTGGACAACTTTTCTTTCCTTCATGCCAAGCACTTTGCAGACCTCCGTGCAACGTCCAGAACACGATGGGAGATGTTTTCTGTGCTCCCGCAGGTTTTCCTTGCCAGACAGAGTGGAAAAGCTTTCTGCTAGGATGTAGACCACAAAAGACGCTAAAGACGAAGGTACGATGCTCTCCGGAGCTAAGAGCCGCTCCCGGGCTTCTTTCGGCAGAAGCGGCGCTAAGAGAGCACTGTGAGCGGTACAATGGTCTTTGCGCGAAGAAGCCGCTTCTTCGGCTCCGGGAGCCGGAGAGAGCGGCAGCATCGGAAAGGTGAAGAAGGAAGCTGTACAACACTGGGATTGTGTGCGCAGCTTGCCAACTGATAGAAAACAGTACCTTACCACTTTCCTGACGTTTCCAATCACATGAATATTCGATTGGAAGCTGTTTTGGACAACTTTTCTTTCCTTCATGCCAAACACTTGGCAGACCTCCGTGCAACGTCCAGAACACGATGGGAGATGTTTTCTGTGCTCCCGCAGGTTTTCCTTGCCAGACAGAGTGGAAAAGCTTTCTGCTAGGATGTAGACCACAAAAGACGCTAAAGACGAAGGTACGATGCTCTCCGGAGCTAAGAGCCGCTCCCGGGCTTCTTTCGGCAGAAGCGGCGCTAAGAGAGCACTGTGAGCGGTACAATGGTCTTTGCGCGAAGAAGCCGCTTCTTCGGCTCCGGGAGCCGGAGAGAGCGGCAGCATCGGAAAGGTGAAGAAGGAAGCTGTCCAACACTGGGATTGTGTGCGCAGCTTGCCAACTGATAGAAAACAGTACCTTACCACTTTCCTGACGTTTCCAATCACATGAATATTCGATTGGAAGCTGTTTTGGACAACTTTTCTTTCCTTCATGCCAAGCACTTGGGAGACCTCCGTGCAACGTCCAGAACACGATGGGAGATGTTTTCTTTGCTCCCGCAGGTTTTCCTTGCCAGACAGAGTGGAAAAGCTTTCTGCTAGGATGTAGACCACAAAAGACGCTAAAGACGAAGGTACGATGCTCTCCGGAGCTAAGAGCCGCTCCCGGGCTTCTTTCGGCAGAAGCGGCGCTAAGAGAGCACTGTGAGCGGTACAATCGTCTTTGCGCGAAGAAGCCACTTCTTCGGCTCCGGGAGCCGGAGAGAGCGGCAGCATCGGAAAGGTGAAGAAGGAAGCTGTACAACACTGGGATTGTGTGCGCAGCTTGCCAACTGATAGAAAACAGTACCTTACCACTTTCCTGACGTTTCCAATCACATGAATATTCGATTGGAAGCTGTTTTGGACAACTTTTCTTTCCTTCATGCCAAGCACTTTGCAGACCTCCGTGCAACGTCCAGAACACGATGGGAGATGTTTTCTGTGCTCCCGCATGTTTTCCTTGCCAGACAGAGTGGAAAAGCTTTCTGCTAGGATGTAGACCACAAAAGACGCTAAAGACGAAGGTACGATGCTCTCCGGAGCTAAGCGCCGCTCCCGGGCTTCTTTCGGAAGAAGCGGCGCTAAGAGAGCACTGTGAGCGGTACAATCGTCTTTGCGCGAAGAAGCCGCTTCTTCGGCTCCGGGAGCCGGAGAGAGCGGCAGCATCGGAAAGGTGAAGAAGGAAGCTGTACAACACTGGGATTGTGTGCGCAGCTTGCCAACTGATAGAAAACAGTACCTTACCACTTTCCTGACGTTTCCAATCACATGAATATTCGATTGGAAGCTGTTTTGGACAACTTTTCTTTCCTTCATGCCAAGCACTTGGCAGACCTCCGTGCAACGTCCAGAACACGATGGGAGATGTTTTCTGTGCTCCCGCAGGTTTTCCTTGCCAGACAGAGTGGAAAAGCTTTCTGCTAGGATGTAGACCACAAAAGACGCTAAAGACGAAGGTACGATGCTCTCCGGAGCTAAGTGCCGCTCCCGGGCTTCTTTCGGCAGATGCGGCGCTAAGAGAGCACTGTGAGCGGTACAATCGTCTTTGCGCGAAGAAGCCGCTTCTTCGGCTCCGGGAGCCGGAGAGAGCGGCAGCATCGGAAAGGTGAAGAAGGAAGCTGTACAACACTGGGATTGTGTGCGCAGCTTGCCAACTGATAGAAAACAGTACCTTACCACTTTCCTGACGTTTCCAATCACATGAATATTCGATTGGAAGCTGTTTTGGACAACTTTTCTTTCCTTCATGCCAAACACTTGGCAGACCTCCGTGCAACGTCCAGAACACGATGGGAGATGTTTTCTGTGCTCCCGCAGGTTTTCCTTGCCAGACAGAGTGGAAAAGCTTTCTGCTAGGATGTAGACCACAAAAGACGCTAAAGACGAAGGTACGATGCTCTCCGGAGCTAAGAGCCGCTCCCGGGCTTCTTTCGGCAGAAGCGGCGCTAAGAGAGCACTGTGAGCGGTACAATCGTCTTTGCGCGAAGAAGCCGCTTCTTCGGCTCCGGGAGCCGGAGAGAGCGGCAGCATCGGAAAGGTGAAGAAGGAAGCTGTACAACACTGGGATTGTGTGCGCAGCTTGCCAACTGATAGAAAACAGTACCTTACCACTTTCCTGACGTTTCCAATCACATGAATATTCGATTGGAAGCTGTTTTGGACAACTTTTCTTTCCTTCATGCCAAGCACTTGGCAGAACTCCGTGCAACGTCCAGAACACGATGGGAGATGTTTTCTGTGCTCCCGCAGGTTTTCCTTGCCAGACAGAGTGGAAAAGCTTTCTGCTAGGATGTAGACCACAAAAGACGCTAAAGACGAAGGTACGATGCTCTCCGGAGCTAAGAGCCGCTCCCGGGCTTCTTTCGGCAGAAGCGGCGCTAAGAGAGCACTGTGAGCGGTACAATCGTCTTTGCGCGAAGAAGCCGCTTCTTCGGCTCCGGGAGCCGGAGAGAGCGGCAGCATCGGAAAGGTGAAGAAGGAAGCTGTACAACACTGGGATTGTGTGCGCAGCTTGCCAACTGATAGAAAACAGTACCTTACACTTTCCTGACGTTTCCAATCACATGAATATTCGATGGGAAGCTGTTTTGGACAACTTTTCTTTCCTTCATGCCAAGCACTTTGCAGACCTCCGTGCAACGTCCAGAACACGATGGGAGATGTTTTCTGTGCTCCCGCAGGTTTTCCTTGCCAGACAGAGTGGAAAAGCTTTCTGCTAGGATGTAGACCACAAAAGACGCTAAAGACGAAGGTACGATGCTCTCCGGAGCTAAGAGCCGCTCCCGGGCTTCTTTCGGCAGAAGCGGCGCTAAGAGAGCACTGTGAGCGGTACAATCGTCTTTGCGCGAAGAAGCCGCTTCTTCGGCTCCGGGAGCCGGAGAGAGCGGCAGCATCGGAAAGGTGAAGAAGGAAGCTGTACAACACTGGGATTGTGTGCGCAGCTTGCCAACTGATAGAAAACAGTACCTTACCACTTTCCTGACGTTTCCAATCACATGAATATTCGATTGGAAGCTGTTTTGGACAGCTTTTCTTTCCTTCATGCCAAGCACTTGGCAGACCTCCGTGCAACGCCCAGAACACGATGGGAGATGTTTTCTGTGCTCCCGCAGGTTTTCCTTGCCAGACAGAGTGGAAAAGCTTTCTGCTAGGATGTAGACCACAAAAGACGCTAAAGACGAAGGTACGATGCTCTCCGGAGCTAAGCGCCGCTGCCGGGCTTCTTTCGGCAGATGCGGCGCTAAGAGAGCACTGTGAGCGGTACAATCGTCTTTGCGCGAAGAAGCCGCTTCTTCGGCTCCGGGAGCCGGAGAGAGCGGCAGCATCGGAAAGGTGAAGAAGGAAGCTGTACAACACTGGGATTGTGTGCGCAGCTTGCCAACTGATAGAAAATAGTACCTTACCACTTTCCTGACGTTTCCAATCACATGAATATTCAATTGGAAGCTGTTTTGGACAACTTTTCTTTCCTTCATGCCAAACACTTGGCAGACTTCCGTGCAACGTCCAGAACACGATGGGAGATGTTTTCTGTGCTCCCGCAGGTTTTCCTTGCCAGACAGAGTGGAAAAGCTTTCTGCTAGGATGTAGACCACAAAAGACGCTAAAGACGAAGGTACGATGCTCTCCGGAGCTAAGAGCCGCTCCCGGGCTTCTTTCGGCAGAATCGGCGCTAAGAGAGCACTGTGAGCGGTACAATCGTCTTTGCGCGAAGAAGCCGCTTCTTCGGCTCCGGGAGCCGGAGAGAGCGGCAGCATCGGAAAGGTGAAGAAGGAAGCTGTACAACACTGGGATTGTGTGCGCAGCTTGCCAACTGATAGAAAACAGTACCTTACACTTTCCTGACGTTTCCAATCACATGAATATTCGATTGGAAGCTGTTTTGGACAACTTTTCTTTCCTTCATGCCAAACACTTGGCAGACAACCGTGCAACGTCTAGAACACGATGGGAGATGTTTTCTGTGCTCCCGCAGGTTTTCATTGCCAGACAGAGTGGAAAAGCTTTCTCCTAGGATGTAGACCACAAAAGACGCTAAAGACGAAGGTACGATGCTCTCCGGAGCTAAGCGCCGCTCCCGGGCTTCTTTCGGCAGATGCGGCGCTAAGAGAGCACTGTGAGCGGTACAATCGTCTTTGCGCGAAGAAGCCGCTTCTTCGGCTCCGGGAGCCGGAGAGAGCGGCAGCATCGGAAAGGTGAAGAAGGAAGCTGTACAACACTGGGATTGTGTGCGCAGCTTGCCAACTGATAGAAAACAGTACCTTACCACTTTCCTGACGTTTCCAATCACATGAATATTCGATTGGAAGCTGTTTTGGACAACTTTTCTTTCCTTCATGCCAAGCACTTGGCAGACCTCCGTGCAACGTCCAGAACACGATGGGAGATGTTTTCTGTGCTCCCGCAGGTTTTCCTTGCCAGACAGAGTGGAAAAGCTTTCTGCTAGGATGTAGACCACAAAAGACGCTAAAGACGAAGGTACGATGCTCTCCGGAGCTAAGTGCCGCTCCCGGGCTTCTTTCGGCAGATGCGGCGCTAAGAGAGCACTGTGAGCGGTACAATCGTCTTTGCGCGAAGAAGCCGCTTCTTCGGCTCCGGGAGCCGGAGAGAGCGGCAGCATCGGAAAGGTGAAGAAGGAAGCTGTACAACACTGGGATTGTGTGCGCAGCTTGCCAACTGATAGAAAACAGTACCTTACCACTTTCCTGACGTTTCCAATCACATGAATATTCGATTGGAAGCTGTTTTGGACAACTTTTCTTTCCTTCATGCCAAACACTTGGCAGACCTCCAAGCAACGTCCAGAACACGATGGGAGATGTTTTCTGTGCTCCCGCAGGTTTTCCTTGCCAGACAGAGTGGAAAAGCTTTCTGCTAGGATGTAGACCACAAAAGACGCTGAAGACGAAGGTACGATGCTCTCCGGAGCTAAGAGCCGCTCCCGGGCTTCTTTCGGCAGAAGCGGCGCTAAGAGAGCACTGTGAGCGGTACAATCGTCTTTGCGCGAAGAAGCCGCTTCTTCGGCTCCGGGAGCCGGAGAGAGCGGCAGCATCGGAAAGGTGAAGAAGGAAGCTGTACAACACTGGGATTGTGTGCGCAGCTTGCCAACTGATAGAAAACAGTACCTTACCACTTTCCTGACGTTTCCAATCACATGAATATTCGATTGGAAGCTGTTTTGGACAACTTTTCTTTCCTTCATGCCAAGCACTTGGCAGAACTCCGTGCAACGTCCAGAACACGATGGGAGATGTTTTCTGTGCTCCCGCAGGTTTTCCTTGCCAGACAGAGTGGAAAAGCTTTCTGCTAGGATGTAGACCACAAAAGACGCTAAAGACGAAGGTACGATGCTCTCCGGAGCTAAGAGCCGCTCCCGGGCTTCTTTCGGCAGAAGCGGCGCTAAGAGAGCACTGTGAGCGGTACAATCGTCTTTGCGCGAAGAAGCCGCTTCTTCGGCTCCGGGAGCCGGAGAGAGCGGCAGCATCGGAAAGGTGAAGAAGGAAGCTGTACAACACTGGGATTGTGTGCGCAGCTTGCCAACTGATAGAAAACAGTACCTTACACTTTCCTGACGTTTCCAATCACATGAATATTCGATGGGAAGCTGTTTTGGACAACTTTTCTTTCCTTCATGCCAAGCACTTTGCAGACCTCCGTGCAACGTCCAGAACACGATGGGAGATGTTTTCTGTGCTCCCGCAGGTTTTCCTTGCCAGACAGAGTGGAAAAGCTTTCTGCTAGGATGTAGACCACAAAAGACGCTAAAGACGAAGGTACGATGCTCTCCGGAGCTAAGAGCCGCTCCCGGGCTTCTTTCGGCAGAAGCGGCGCTAAGAGAGCACTGTGAGCGGTACAATCGTCTTTGCGCGAAGAAGCCGCTTCTTCGGCTCCGGGAGCCGGAGAGAGCGGCAGCATCGGAAAGGTGAAGAAGGAAGCTGTACAACACTGGGATTGTGTGCGCAGCTTGCCAACTGATAGAAAACAGTACCTTACCACTTTCCTGACGTTTCCAATCACATGAATATTCGATTGGAAGCTGTTTTGGACAGCTTTTCTTTCCTTCATGCCAAGCACTTGGCAGACCTCCGTGCAACGCCCAGAACACGATGGGAGATGTTTTCTGTGCTCCCGCAGGTTTTCCTTGCCAGACAGAGTGGAAAAGCTTTCTGCTAGGATGTAGACCACAAAAGACGCTAAAGACGAAGGTACGATGCTCTCCGGAGCTAAGCGCCGCTCCCGGGCTTCTTTCGGCAGATGCGGCGCTAAGAGAGCACTGTGAGCGGTACAATCGTCTTTGCGCGAAGAAGCCGCTTCTTCGGCTCCGGGAGCCGGAGAGAGCGGCAGCATCGGAAAGGTGAAGAAGGAAGCTGTACAACACTGGGATTGTGTGCGCAACTTGCCAACTGATAGAAAATAGTACCTTACCACTTTCCTGACGTTTCCAATCACATGAATATTCAATTGGAAGCTGTTTTGGACAACTTTTCTTTCCTTCATGCCAAACACTTGGCAGACCTCCGTGCAACGTCCAGAACACGATGGGAGATGTTTTCTGTGCTCCCGCAGGTTTTCCTTGCCAGACAGAGTGGAAAAGCTTTCTGCTAGGATGTAGACCACAAAAGACGCTAAAGACGAAGGTACGATGCTCTCCGGAGCTAAGAGCCGCTCCCGGGCTTCTTTCGGCAGAATCGGCGCTAAGAGAGCACTGTGAGCGGTACAATCGTCTTTGCGCGAAGAAGCCGCTTCTTCGGCTCCGGGAGCCGGAGAGAGCGGCAGCATCGGAAAGGTGAAGAAGGAAGCTGTACAACACTGGGATTGTGTGCGCAGCTTGCCAACTGATAGAAAACAGTACCTTACACTTTCCTGACGTTTCCAATCACATGAATATTCGATTGGAAGCTGTTTTGGACAACTTTTCTTTCCTTCATGCCAAACACTTGGCAGACAACCGTGCAACGTCTAGAACACGATGGGAGATGTTTTCTGTGCTCCCGCAGGTTTTCATTGCCAGACAGAGTGGAAAAGCTTTCTCCTAGGATGTAGACCACAAAAGACGCTAAAGACGAAGGTACGATGCTCTCCGGAGCTAAGCGCCGCTCCCGGGCTTCTTTCGGCAGATGCGGCGCTAAGAGAGCACTGTGAGCGGTACAATCGTCTTTGCGCGAAGAAGCCGCTTCTTCGGCTCCGGGAGCCGGAGAGAGCGGCAGCATCGGAAAGGTGAAGAAGGAAGCTGTACAACACTGGGATTGTGTGCGCAGCTTGCCAACTGATAGAAAACAGTACCTTACCACTTTCCTGACGTTTCCAATCACATGAATATTCGATTGGAAGCTGTTTTGGACAACTTTTCTTTCCTTCATGCCAAACACTTGGCAGACCTCCGTGCAACGTCCAGAACACGATGGGAGATGTTTTCTGTGCTCCCGCAGGTTTTCCTTGCCAGACAGAGTGGAAAAGCTTTCTGCTAGGATGTAGACCACAAAAGACGCTAAAGACGAAGGTACGATGCTCTCCGGAGCTAAGAGCCGCTCCCGGGCTTCTTTCGGCAGAAGCGGCGCTAAGAGAGCACTGTGAGCGGTACAATCGTCTTTGCGCGAAGAAGCCGCTTCTTTGGCTCCGGGAGCCGGAGAGAGCGGCAGCATCGGAAAGGTGAAGAAGGAAACTGTCCAACACTGGGATTGCGTGCGCAGCTTGCCAAGTGATAGAAAACAGTACCTTACCACTTTCCTGACGTTTCCAATCACATGAATATTCGATTGGAAGCTGTTTTGGACAACTTTTCTTTCCTTCATTCCAAGCACTTTGCAGACCTCCGTGCAACGTCCAGAACACGATGGGAGATGTTTTCTGTGCTCCCGCAGGTTTTACTTGCCAGACAGAGTGGAAAAGCTTTCTGCTAGGATGTAGACCACAAAAGACGCTAAAGACGAAGGTACGATGCTCTCCGGAGCTAAGAGCCGCTCCCGGGCTTCTTTCGGCAGAAGCGGCGCTAAGAGAGCACTGTGAGCGGTACAATCGTCTTTGCGCGAAGAAGCCGCTTCTTCGGCTCCGGGAGCCGGAGAGAGCGGCAGCATCGGAAAGGTGAAGAAGGAAGCTGTACAACACTGGGATTGTGTGCGCAGCTTGCCAACTGATAGAAAACAGTACCTTACCACTTTCCTGACGTTTCCAATCACATGAATATTCGATTGGAAGCTGTTTTGGACAACTTTTCTTTCCTTCATGCCAAGCACTTTGCAGACCTCCGTGCAACGTCCAGAACACGATGGGAGATGTTTTCTGTGCTCCCGCATGTTTTCCTTGCCAGACAGAGTGGAAAAGCTTTCTGCTAGGATGTAGACCACAAAAGACGCTAAAGACGAAGGTACGATGCTCTCCGGAGCTAAGCGCCGCTCCCGGGCTTCTTTCGGAAGAAGCGGCGCTAAGAGAGCACTGTGAGCGGTACAATCGTCTTTGCGCGAAGAAGCCGCTTCTTCGGCTCCGGGAGCCGGAGAGAGCGGCAGCATCGGAAAGGTGAAGAAGGAAGCTGTACAACACTGGGATTGTGTGCGCAGCTTGCCAACTGATAGAAAACAGTACCTTACCACTTTCCTGACGTTTCCAATCACATGAATATTCGATTGGAAGCTGTTTTGGACAACTTTTCTTTCCTTCATGCCAAACACGTGGCAGACCTCCGTGCAACGTCCAGAACACGATGGGAGATGTTTTCTGTGCTCCCGCAGGTTTTCCTTGCAAGACAGAGTGGAAAAGCTTTCTGCTAGGATGTAGACCACAAAAGACGCTAAAGACGAAGGTACGATGCTCTCCGGAGCTAAGCGCCGCTCCCGGGCTTATTTCGGCAGAAGCGGCGCTAAGAGAGCACTGTGAGCGGTACAATCGTCTTTGCGCGAAGAAGCCGCTTCTTCGGCTCCGGGAGCCGGAGAGAGCGGCAGCATCGGAAAGGTGAAGAAGGAAGCTGTACAACACTGGGATTGCGTGCGCAACTTTCCAACTGAGAGAAAATAGTACCTTACACTTTCCTGACGTTTCCAATCACATGAATATTCGATTGGAAGCTGTTTTGGACAACTTTCCTTTCCTTCATGCCAAACACTTGGCAGACCTCCGTGCAACATCCAGAACACGATGGGAGATGTTTTCTGTGCTCCCGCAGGTTTTCCTTGCCAGACAGAGTGGAAAAGCTTTCTGCTAGGATGTAGACCACAAAAGACGCTAAAGACGAAGGTACGATGCTCTCCGGAGCTAAGAGCCGCTCCCGGGCTTCTTTCGGCAGAAGCGGCGCTAAGAGAGCACTGTGAGCGGTACAATCGTCTTTGCGCGAAGAAGCCGCTTCTTTGGCTCCGGGAGCCGGAGAGAGCGGCAGCATCGGAAAGGTGAAGAAGGAAGCTGTACAACACTGGGATTGTGTGCGCAGCTTGCCAACTGATAGAAAACAGTACCTTACCACTTTCCTGACGTTTCCAATCACATGAATATTCGATTGGAAGCTGTTTTGGACAACTTTTCTTTCCTTCATGCCAAACACGTGGCAGACCTCCGTGCAACGTCCAGAACACGATGGGAGATGTTTTCTGTGCTCCCGCAGGCTTTCCTTGCCAGACAGAGTGGAAAAGCTTTCTGCTAGGATGTAGACCACAAAAGACGCTAAAGACGAAGGTACGATGCTCTCCGGAGCTAAGAGCCGCTCCCGGGCTTCTATCGGCAGAAGCGGCGCTAAGAGAGCACTGTGAGCGGTACAATCGTCTTTGCGCGAAGAAGCCGCTTCTTCGGCTCCGGGAGCCGGAGAGAGCGGCAGCATCGGAAAGGTGAAGAAGGAAGCTGTACAACACTGGGATTGCGTGCGCAACTTTCCAACTGATAGAAAACAGTACCTTACGCTTTCCTGACGTTTCCAATCACATGAATATTCGATAGGAAGCTGTTTTGGACAACTTTTCTTTCCTTCATGCCAAGCACTTTGCAGACCTCCGTGCAACGTCCAGAACACGATGGGAGATGTTTTCTGTGCTCCCGCAGGTTTTCCTTGCCAGACAGAGTGGAAAAGCTTTCTGCTAGGATGTAGACCACAAAAGACGCTAAAGACGAAGGTACGATGCTCTCCGGAGCTAAGAGCCGCTCCCGGGCTTCTTTCAGCAGAAGCGGCGCTAAGAGAGCACTGTGAGCGGTACAATCGTCTTTGCGCGAAGAAGCCGCTTCTTTGGCTCCGGGAGCCGGAGAGAGCGGCAGCATCGGAAAGGTGAAGAAGGAAGCTGTACAACACTGGGATTGTGTGCGCAGCTTGCCAACTGATAGAAAACAGTACCTTACCACTTTCCTGACGTTTCCAATCACATGAATATTCGATTGGAAGCTGTTTTGGACAACTTTTCTTTCCTTCATGCCAAACACTTGGCAGACCTCCGTGCAACGCCCAGAACACGATGGGAGATGTTTTCTGTGCTCCCGCAGGTTTTCCTTGCCAGACAGAGTGGAAAAGCTTTCTGCTAGGATGTAGACCACAAAAGACGCTAAAGACGAAGGTACGATGCTCTCCGGAGCTAAGAGCCGCTCCCGGGCTTCTTTCGGCAGAAGCGGCGCTAAGAGAGCACTGTGAGCGGTACAATCGTCTTTGCGCGAAGAAGCCGCTTCTTCGGCTCCGGGAGCCGGAGAGAGCGGCAGCATCGGAAAGGTGAAGAAGGAAGCTGTACAACACTGGGATTGTGTGCGCAGCTTGCCAACTGATAGAAAACAGTACCTTACCACTTTCCTGACGTTTCCAATCACATGAATATTCGATTGGAAGCTGTTTTGGACAACTTTTCTTTCCTTCATGCCAAACACTTGGCAGACCTCCGTGCAACGTCCAGAACACGATGGGAGATGTTTTCTGTGCTCCCGCAGGTTTTCCTTGCCAGACAGAGTGGAAAAGCTTTCTGCTAGGATGTAGACCACAAAAGACGCTAAAGACGAAGGTACGATGCTGTCCGGAGCTAAGCGCCGCTCCCGGGCTTCTTTCGGCAGATGCGGCGCTAAGAGAGCACTGTGAGCGGTACAATCGTCTTTGCGCGAAGAAGCCGCTTCTTCGGCTCCGGGAGCCGGAGAGAGCGGCAGCATCGGAAAGGTGAAGAAGGAAGCTGTACAACACTGGGATTGTGTGCGCAGCTTGCCAACTGATAGAAAATAGTACCTTACACTTTCCTGACGTTTCCAATCACATGAATATTCGATTGGAAGCTGTTTTGGACAACTTTTCTTTCCTTCATGCCAAACACTTGGCAGACCTCCGTGCAACATCCAGAACACGATGGGAGATGTTTTCTGTGCTCCCGCAGGTTTTCCTTGCCAGACAGAGTGGAAAAGCTTTCTGCTAGGATGTAGACCACAAAAGACGCTAAAGACGAAGGTACGATGCTCTCCGGAGCTAAGAGCCGCTCCTGGGCTTCTTTCGGCAGAAGCGGCGCTAAGAGAGCACTGTGAGCGGTACAATCGTCTTTGCGCGAAGAAGCCGCTTCTTTGGCTCCGGGAGCCGGAGAGAGCGGCAGCATCGGAAAGGTGAAGAAGGAAGCTGTACAACACTGGGATTGTGTGCGCAGCTTGCCAACTGATAGAAAACAGTACCTTACCACTTTCCTGACGTTTCCAATCACATGAATATTCGATTGGAAGCTGTTTTGGACAACTTTTCTTTCCTTCATGCCAAACACGTGGCAGACCTCCGTGCAACGTCCAGAACACGATGGGAGATGTTTTCTGTGCTCCCGCAGGTTTTCCTTGCAAGACAGAGTGGAAAAGCTTTCTGCTAGGATGTAGACCACAAAAGACGCTAAAGACGAAGGTACGATGCTCTCCGGAGCTAAGCGCCGCTCCCGGGCTTCTTTCGGCAGAAGCGGCGCTAAGAGAGCACTGTGAGCGGTACAATCGTCTTTGCGCGAAGAAGCCGCTTCTTCGGCTCCGGGAGCCGGAGAGAGCGGCAGCATCGGAAAGGTGAAGAAGGAAGCTGTACAACACTGGGATTGCGTGCGCAACTTTCCAACTGATAGAAAACAGTACCTTACGCTTTCCTGATGTTTCCAATCACATGAATATTCGATAGGAAGCTCTATTGGACAACTTTTCTTTCCTTCATGCCAAGCACTTTGCAGACCTCCGTGCAACGTCCAGAACACGATGGGAGATGTTTTCTGTGCTCCCGCAGGTTTTCCTTGCCAGACAGAGTGGAAAAGCTTTCTGCTAGGATGTAGACCACAAAAGACGCTAAAGACGAAGGTACGATGCTCTCCGGAGCTAAGAGCCGCTCCCGGGCTTCTTTCGGCAGAAGCGGCGCTAAGAGAGCACTGTGAGCGGTACAATCGTCTTTGCGCGAAGAAGCCGCTTCTTTGGCTCCGGGAGCCGGAGAGAGCGGCAGCATCGGAAAGGTGAAGAAGGAAGCTGTACAACACTGGGATTGTGTGCGCAGCTTGCCAACTGATAGAAAACAGTACCTTACCACTTTCCTGACGTTTCCAATCACATGAATATTCGATTGGAAGCTGTTTTGGACAACTTTTCTTTCCTTCATGCCAAGCACTTGGCAGACCTCCGTGCAACGTCCAGAACACGATGGGAGATGTTTTCTGTGCTCCCGCAGGTTTTCCTTGCCAGACAGAGTGGAAAAGCTTTCTGCTAGGATGTAGACCACAAAAGACGCTAAAGACGAAGGTACGATGCTCTCCGGAGCTAAGCGCCTCTCCCGGGCTTCGTTCGGCAGATGCGGCGCTAAGAGAGCACTGTGAGCGGTACAATCGTCTTTGCGCGAAGAAGCCGCTTCTTCGGCTCCGGGAGCCGGAGAGAGCGGCAGCATCGGAAAGGTGAAGAAGGAAGCTGTACAACACTGGGATTGTGTGCGCAGCTTGCCAACTGATAGAAAACAGTACCTTACCACTTTCCTGACGTTTCCAATCACATGAATATTCGATTGGAAGCTGTTTTGGACAACTTTTCTTTCCTTCATGCCAAACACTTGGCAGACCTCCATGCAACGTCCAGAACACGATGGGAGATGTTTTCTGTGCTCCCGCAGGTTTTCCTTGCCAGACAGAGTGGAAAAGCTTTCTGCTAGGATGTAGACCACAAAAGACGCTAAAGACGAAGGTACGATGCTCTCCGGAGCTAAGAGCCGCTCCCGGGCTTCTTTCGGCAGAAGCGGCGCTAAGAGAGCACTGTGAGCGGTACAATCGTCTTTGCGCGAAGAAGCCGCTTCTTCGGCTCCGGGAGCCGGAGAGAGCGGCAGCATCGGAAAGGTGAAGAAGGAAGCTGTACAACACTGGGATTGTGTGCGCAGCTTGCCAACTGATAGAAAATAGTACCTTACACTTTCCTGACGTTTCCAATCACATGAATATTCGATTGGAAGCTGTTTTGGACAACTTTTCTTTCCTTCATGCCAAACACTTGGCAGACCTCCGTGCAACATCCAGAACACGATGGGAGATGTTTTCTGTGCTCCCGCAGGTTTTCCTTGCCAGACAGAGTGGAAAAGCTTTCTGCTAGGATGTAGACCACAAAAGACGCTAAAGACGAAGGTACGATGCTCTCCGGAGCTAAGAGCCGCTCCCGGGCTTCTTTCGGCAGAAGCGGCGCTAAGAGAGCACTGTGAGCGGTACAATCATCTTTGCGCGAAGAAGCCGCTTCTTTGGCTCCGGGAGCCGGAGAGAGCGGCAGCATCGGAAAGGTGAAGAAGGAAGCTGTACAACACTGGGATTGTGTGCGCAGCTTGCCAACTGATAGAAAACAGTACCTTACCACTTTCCTGACGTTTCCAATCACATGAATATTCGATTGGAAGCTGTTTTGGACAACTTTTCTTTCCTTCATGCCAAGCACTTGGCAGACCTCCGTGCAACGTCCAGAACACGATGGGAGATGTTTTCTGTGCTCCCGCAGGTTTTCCTTGCCAGACAGAGTGGAAAAGCTTTCTGCTAGGATGTAGACCACAAAAGACGCTAAAGACGAAGGTACGATGCTCTCCGGAGCTAAGCGCCTCTCCCGGGCTTCTTTCGGCAGATGCGGCGCTAAGAGAGCACTGTGAGCGGTACAATCGTCTTTGCGCGAAGAAGCCGCTTCTTCGGCTCCGGGAGCCGGAGAGAGCGGCAGCATCGGAAAGGTGAAGAAGGAAGCTGTACAACACTGGGATTGTGTGCGCAGCTTGCCAACTGATACAAAACAGTACCTTACCACTTTCTTGACGTTTCCAATCACATGAATATTCGATTGGAAGCTGTTTTGGACAACTTTTCTTTCCTTCATGCCAAACACTTGGCAGACCTCCATGCAACGTCCAGAACACGATGGGAGATGTTTTCTGTGCTCCCGCAGGTTTTCCTTGCCAGACAGAGTGGAAAAGCTTTCTGCTAGGATGTAGACCACAAAAGACGCTAAAGACGAAGGTACGATGCTCTCCGGAGCTAAGAGCCGCTCCCGGGCTTCTTTCGGCAGAAGCGGCGCTAAGAGAGCACTGTGAGCGGTACAATCGTCTTTGCGCGAAGAAGCCGCTTCTTCGGCTCCGGGAGCCGGAGAGAGCGGCAGCATCGGAAAGGTGAAGAAGGAAGCTGTACAACACTGGGATTGTGTGCGCAGCTTGCCAACTGATAGAAAATAGTACCTTACACTTTCCTGACGTTTCCAATCACATGAATATTCGATTGGAAGCTGTTTTGGACAACTTTTCTTTCCTTCATGCCAAACACTTGGCAGACCTCCATGCAACGTCCAGAACACGATGGGAGATGTTTTCTGTGCTCCCGCAGGTTTTCCTTGCCAGACAGAGTGGAAAAGCTTTCTGCTAGGATGTAGACCACAAAAGACGCTAAAGACGAAGGTACGATGCTCTCCGGAGCTAAGAGCCGCTCCCGGGCTTCTTTCGGCAGAAGCGGCGCTAAGAGAGCACTGTGAGCGGTACAATCGTCTTTGCGCGAAGAAGCCGCTTCTTCGGCTCCGGGAGCCGGAGAGAGCGGCAGCATCGGAAAGGTGAAGAAGGAAGCTGTACAACACTGGGATTGTGTGCGCAGCTTGCCAACTGATAGAAAATAGTACCTTACACTTTCCTGACGTTTCCAATCACATGAATATTCGATTGGAAGCTGTTTTGGACAACTTTTCTTTCCTTCATGCCAAACACTTGGCAGACCTCCGTGCAACATCCAGAACACGATGGGAGATGTTTTCTGTGCTCCCGCAGGTTTTCCTTGCCAGACAGAGTGGAAAAGCTTTCTGCTAGGATGTAGACCACAAAAGACGCTAAAGACGAAGGTACGATGCTCTCCGGAGCTAAGAGCCGCTCCCGGGCTTCTTTCGGCAGAAGCGGCGCTAAGAGAGCACTGTGAGCGGTACAATCGTCTTTGCGCGAAGAAGCCGCTTCTTTGGCTCCGGGAGCCGGAGAGAGCGGCAGCATCGGAAAGGTGAAGAAGGAAGCTGTACAACACTGGGATTGCGTGCGCAACTTTCCAACTGATAGAAAACAGTACCTTACGCTTTCCTGACGTTTCCAATCACATGAATATTCGATAGGAAGCTGTTTTGGACAACTTTTCTTTCCTTCATGCCAAGCACTTTGCAGACCTCCGTGCAACGTCCAGAACACGATGGGAGATGTTTTCTGTGCTCCCGCAGGTTTTCCTTGCCAGACAGAGTGGAAAAGCTTTCTGCTAGGATGTAGACCACAAAAGACGCTAAAGACGAAGGTACGATGCTCTCCGGAGCTAAGAGCCGCTCCCGGGCTTCTTTCGGCAGAAGCGGCGCTAAGAGAGCACTGTGAGCGGTACAATCGTCTTTGCGCGAAGAAGCCGCTTCTTCGGCTCCGGGAGCCGGAGAGAGCGGCAGCATCGGAAAGGTGAAGAAGGAAGCTGTACAACACTGGGATTGTGTGCGCAGCTTGCCAACTGATAGAAAACAGTACCTTACCACTTTCCTGACGTTTCCAATCACATGAATATTCGATAGGAAGCTGTTTTGGACAACTTTTCTTTCCTTCATGCCAAGCACTTTGCAGACCTCCGTGCAACGTCCAGAACACGATGGGAGATGTTTTCTGTGCTCCCGCAGGTTTTCCTTGCAAGACAGAGTGGAAAAGCTTTCTGCTAGGATGTAGACCACAAAAGACGCTAAAGACGAAGGTACGATGCTCTCCGGAGCTAAGCGCCGCTCCCGGGCTTATTTCGGCAGAAGCGGCGCTAAGAGAGCACTGTGAGCGGTACAATCGTCTTTGCGCGAAGAAGCCGCTTCTTCGGCTCCGGGAGCCGGAGAGAGCGGCAGCATCGGAAAGGTGAAGAAGGAAGCTGTACAACACTGGGATTGCGTGCGCAACTTTCCAACTGATAGAAAATAGTACCTTACACTTTCCTGACGTTTCCAATCACATGAATATTCGATTGGAAGCTGTTTTGGACAACTTTTCTTTCCTTCATGCCAAACACTTGGCAGACCTCCGTGCAACATCCAGAAGACGATGGGAGATGTTTTCTGTGCTCCCGCAGGTTTTCCTTGCCAGACAGAGTGGAAAAGCTTTCTGCTAGGATGTAGACCACAAAAGACGCTAAAGACGAAGGTACGATGCTCTCCGGAGCTAAGAGCCGCTCCCGGGATTCTATCGGCAGAAGCGGCGCTAAGAGAGCACTGTGAGCGGTACAATGGTCTTTGCGCGAAGAAGCCGCTTCTTCGGCTCCGGGAGCCGGAGAGAGCGGCAGCATCGGAAAGGTGAAGAAGGAAGCTGTACAACACTGGGATTGCGTGCGCAACTTTCCAACTGATAGAAAACAGTACCTTACGCTTTCCTGACGTTTCCAATCACATGAATATTCGATAGGAAGCTGTTTTGGACAACTTTTCTTTCCTTCATGCCAAGCACTTTGCAGACCTCCGTGCAACGTCCAGAACACGATGGGAGATGTTTTCTGTGCTCCCGCAGGTTTTCCTTGCCAGACAGAGTGGAAAAGCTTTCTGCTAGGATGTAGACCACAAAAGACGCTAAAGACGAAGGTACGATGCTCTCCGGAGCTAAGAGCCGCTCCCGGGCTTCTTTCGGCAGAAGCGGCGCTAAGAGAGCACTGTGAGCGGTACAATCGTCTTTGCGCGAAGAAGCCGCTTCTTTGGCTCCGGGAGCCGGAGAGAGCGGCAGCATCGGAAAGGTGAAGAAGGAAGCTGTACAACACTGGGATTGTGTGCGCAGCTTGCCAACTGATAGAAAACAGTACCTTACCACTTTCCTGACGTTTCCAATCACATGAATATTCGATTGGAAGCTGTTTTGGACAACTTTTCTTTCCTTCATGCCAAACACTTGGCAGACCTCCGTGCAACGCCCAGAACACGATGGGAGATGTTTTCTGTGCTCCCGCAGGTTTTCCTTGCCAGACAGAGTGGAAAAGCTTTCTGCTAGGATGTAGACCACAAAAGACGCTAAAGACGAAGGTACGATGCTCTCCGGAGCTAAGCGCCGCTCCCGGGCTTATTTCGGCAGAAGCGGCGCTAAGAGAGAACTGTGAGCGGTACAATCGTCTTTGCGCGAAGAAGCCGCTTCTTCGGCTCCGGGAGCCGGAGAGAGCGGCAGCATCGGAAAGGTGAAGAAGGAAGCTGTACAACACTGGGATTGTGTGCGCAGCTTGCCAACTGATAGAAAACAGTACCTTACACTTTCCTGACGTTTCCAATCACATGAATATTCGATTGGAAGCTGTTTTGGACAACTTTTCTTTCCTTCATGCCAAACGCTTGGCAGACCTCCGTGCAACATCCAGAACACGATGGGAGATGTTTTCTGTGCTCCCGCAGGTTTTCCTTGCCAGACAGAGTGGAAAAGCTTTCTGCTAGGATGTAGACCACAAAAGACGCTAAAGACGAAGGTACGATGCTCTCCGGAGCTAAGAGCCGCTCCCGGGCTTCTTTCGGCAGAAGCGGCGCTAAGAGAGCACTGTGAGCGGTACAATCGTCTTTGCGCGAAGAAGCCGCTTCTTCGGCTCCGGGAGCCGGAGAGAGCGGCAGCATCGGAAAGGTGAAGAAGGAAGCTGTACAACACTGGGATTGTGTGCGCAGCTTGCCAACTGATAGAAAACAGTACCTTACCACTTTCCTGACGTTTCCAATCACATGAATATTCGATTGGAAGCTGTTTTGGACAACTTTTCTTTCCTTCATGCCAAACACTTGGCAGACCTCCGTGCAACGTCCAGAACACGATGGGAGATGTTTTCTGTGCTCCCGCAAGTCTTCCTTGCCAGACAGAGTGGAAAAGCTTTCTGCTAGGATGTAGACCACAAAAGACGCTAAAGACGAAGGTACGATGCTGTCCGGAGCTAAGCGCCGCTCCCGGGCTTCTTTCGGCAGATGCGGCGCTAAGAGAGCACTGTGAGCGGTACAATCGTCTTTGCGCGAAGAAGCCGCTTCTTCGGCTCCGGGAGCCGGAGAGAGCGGCAGCATCGGAAAGGTGAAGAAGGAAGCTGTACAACACTGGGATTGTGTGCGCAGCTTGCCAACTGATAGAAAATAGTACCTTACACTTTCCTGACGTTTCCAATCACATGAATATTCGATTGGAAGCTGTTTTGGACAACTTTTCTTTCCTTCATGCCAAACACTTTGCAGACCTCCGTGCAACGTCCAGAACACGATGGGAGATGTTTTCTGTGCTCCCGCAGGTTTTCCTTGCAAGACAGAGTGGAAAAGCTTTCTGCTAGGATGTAGACCACAAAAGACGCTAAAGACGAAGGTACGATGCTCTCCGGAGCTAAGCGCCGCTCCCGGGCTTATTTCGGCAGAAGCGGCGCTAAGAGAGCACTGTGAGCGGTACAATCGTCTTTGCGCGAAGAAGCCGCTTCTTCGGCTCCGGGAGCCGGAGAGAGCGGCAGCATCGGAAAGGTGAAGAAGGAAGCTGTACAACACTGGGATTGCGTGCGCAACTTTCCAACTGATAGAAAATAGTACCTTACACTTTCCTGACGTTTCCAATCACATGAATATTCGATTGGAAGCTGTTTTGGACAACTTTTCTTTCCTTCATGCCAAACACTTGGCAGACCTCCGTGCAACATCCAGAAGACGATGGGAGATGTTTTCTGTGCTCCCGCAGGTTTTCCTTGCCAGACAGAGTGGAAAAGCTTTCTGCTAGGATGTAGACCACAAAAGACGCTAAAGACGAAGGTACGATGCTCTCCGGAGCTAAGAGCCGCTCCCGGGATTCTATCGGCAGAAGCGGCGCTAAGAGAGCACTGTGAGCGGTACAATGGTCTTTGCGCGAAGAAGCCGCTTCTTCGGCTCCGGGAGCCGGAGAGAGCGGCAGCATCGGAAAGGTGAAGAAGGAAGCTGTACAACACTGGGATTGCGTGCGCAACTTTCCAACTGATAGAAAACAGTACCTTACGCTTTCCTGACGTTTCCAATCACATGAATATTCGATAGGAAGCTGTTTTGGACAACTTTTCTTTCCTTCATGCCAAGCACTTTGCAGACCTCCGTGCAACGTCCAGAACACGATGGGAGATGTTTTCTGTGCTCCCGCAGGTTTTCCTTGCCAGACAGAGTGGAAAAGCTTTCTGCTAGGATGTAGACCACAAAAGACGCTAAAGACGAAGGTACGATGCTCTCCGGAGCTAAGAGCCGCTCCCGGGCTTCTTTCGGCAGAAGCGGCGCTAAGAGAGCACTGTGAGCGGTACAATCGTCTTTGCGCGAAGAAGCCGCTTCTTTGGCTCCGGGAGCCGGAGAGAGCGGCAGCATCGGAAAGGTGAAGAAGGAAGCTGTACAACACTGGGATTGTGTGCGCAGCTTGCCAACTGATAGAAAACAGTACCTTACCACTTTCCTGACGTTTCCAATCACATGAATATTCGATTGGAAGCTGTTTTGGACAACTTTTCTTTCCTTCATGCCAAACACTTGGCAGACCTCCGTGCAACGCCCAGAACACGATGGGAGATGTTTTCTGTGCTCCCGCAGGTTTTCCTTGCCAGACAGAGTGGAAAAGCTTTCTGCTAGGATGTAGACCACAAAAGACGCTAAAGACGAAGGTACGATGCTCTCCGGAGCTAAGCGCCGCTCCCGGGCTTATTTCGGCAGAAGCGGCGCTAAGAGAGAACTGTGAGCGGTACAATCGTCTTTGCGCGAAGAAGCCGCTTCTTCGGCTCCGGGAGCCGGAGAGAGCGGCAGCATCGGAAAGGTGAAGAAGGAAGCTGTACAACACTGGGATTGTGTGCGCAGCTTGCCAACTGATAGAAAACAGTACCTTACACTTTCCTGACGTTTCCAATCACATGAATATTCGATTGGAAGCTGTTTTGGACAACTTTTCTTTCCTTCATGCCAAACGCTTGGCAGACCTCCGTGCAACATCCAGAACACGATGGGAGATGTTTTCTGTGCTCCCGCAGGTTTTCCTTGCCAGACAGAGTGGAAAAGCTTTCTGCTAGGATGTAGACCACAAAAGACGCTAAAGACGAAGGTACGATGCTCTCCGGAGCTAAGAGCCGCTCCCGGGCTTCTTTCGGCAGAAGCGGCGCTAAGAGAGCACTGTGAGCGGTACAATCGTCTTTGCGCGAAGAAGCCGCTTCTTCGGCTCCGGGAGCCGGAGAGAGCGGCAGCATCGGAAAGGTGAAGAAGGAAGCTGTACAACACTGGGATTGTGTGCGCAGCTTGCCAACTGATAGAAAACAGTACCTTACCACTTTCCTGACGTTTCCAATCACATGAATATTCGATTGGAAGCTGTTTTGGACAACTTTTCTTTCCTTCATGCCAAACACTTGGCAGACCTCCGTGCAACGTCCAGAACACGATGGGAGATGTTTTCTGTGCTCCCGCAAGTCTTCCTTGCCAGACAGAGTGGAAAAGCTTTCTGCTAGGATGTAGACCACAAAAGACGCTAAAGACGAAGGTACGATGCTGTCCGGAGCTAAGCGCCGCTCCCGGGCTTCTTTCGGCAGATGCGGCGCTAAGAGAGCACTGTGAGCGGTACAATCGTCTTTGCGCGAAGAAGCCGCTTCTTCGGCTCCGGGAGCCGGAGAGAGCGGCAGCATCGGAAAGGTGAAGAAGGAAGCTGTACAACACTGGGATTGTGTGCGCAGCTTGCCAACTGATAGAAAATAGTACCTTACACTTTCCTGACGTTTCCAATCACATGAATATTCGATTGGAAGCTGTTTTGGACAACTTTTCTTTCCTTCATGCCAAACACTTGGCAGACCTCCGTGCAACATCCAGAACACGATGGGAGATGTTTTCTGTGCTCCCGCAGGTTTTCCTTGCCAGACAGAGTGGAAAAGCTTTCTGCTAGGATGTAGACCACAAAAGACGCTAAAGACGAAGGTACGATGCTCTCCGGAGCTAAGAGCCGCTCCTGGGCTTCTTTCGGCAGAAGCGGCGCTAAGAGAGCACTGTGAGCGGTACAATCGTCTTTGCGTGAAGAAGCCGCTTCTTTGGCTCCGGGAGCCGGAGAGAGCGGCAGCATCGGAAAGGTGAAGAAGGAAGCTGTACAACACTGGGATTGTGTGCGCAGCTTGCCAACTGATAGAAAACAGTACCTTACCACTTTCCTGACGTTTCCAATCACATGAATATTCGATTGGAAGCTGTTTTGGACAACTTTTCTTTCCTTCATGCCAAACACGTGGCAGACCTCCGTGCAACGTCCAGAACACGATGGGAGATGTTTTCTGTGCTCCCGCAGGTTTTCCTTGCAAGACAGAGTGGAAAAGCTTTCTGCTAGGATGTAGACCACAAAAGACGCTAAAGACGAAGGTACGATGCTCTCCGGAGCTAAGCGCCGCTCCCGGGCTTATTTCGGCAGAAGCGGCGCTAAGAGAGCACTGTGAGCGGTACAATCGTCTTTGCGCGAAGAAGCCGCTTCTTCGGATCCGGGAGCCGGAGAGAGCGGCAGCATCGGAAAGGTGAAGAAGGAAGCTGTACAACACTGGGATTGCGTGCGCAACTTTCCAACTGATAGAAAACAGTACCTTACGCTTTCCTGATGTTTCCAATCACATGAATATTCGATAGGAAGCTCTTTTGGACAACTTTTCATTCCTTCATGCCAAGCACTTTGCAGACCTCCGTGCAACGTCCAGAACACGATGGGAGATGTTTTCTGTGCTCCCGCAGGTTTTCCTTGCCAGACAGAGTGGAAAAGCTTTCTGCTAGGATGTAGACCACAAAAGACGCTAAAGACGAAGGTACGATGCTCTCCGGAGCTAAGAGCCGCTCCCGGGCTTCTTTCGGCAGAAGCGGCGCTAAGAGAGCACTGTGAGCGGTACAATCGTCTTTGCGCGAAGAAGCCGCTTCTTTGGCTCCGGGAGCCGGAGAGAGCGGCAGCATCGGAAAGGTGAAGAAGGAAGCTGTACAACACTGGGATTGTGTGCGCAGCTTGCCAACTGATAGAAAACAGTACCTTACCACTTTCCTGACGTTTCCAATCACATGAATATTCGATTGGAAGCTGTTTTGGACAACTTTTCTTTCCTTCATGCCAAGCACTTGGCAGACCTCCGTGCAACGTCCAGAACACGATGGGAGATGTTTTCTGTGCTCCCGCAGGTTTTCCTTGCCAGACAGAGTGGAAAAGCTTTCTGCTAGGATGTAGACCACAAAAGACGCTAAAGACGAAGGTACGATGCTCTCCGGAGCTAAGCGCCTCTCCCGGGCTTCTTTCGGCAGATGCGGCGCTAAGAGAGCACTGTGAGCGGTACAATCGTCTTTGCGCGAAGAAGCCGCTTCTTCGGCTCCGGGAGCCGGAGAGAGCGGCAGCATCGGAAAGGTGAAGAAGGAAGCTGTACAACACTGGGATTGTGTGCGCAGCTTGCCAACTGATAGAAAACAGTACCTTACCACTTTCCTGACGTTTCCAATCACATGAATATTCGATTGGAAGCTGTTTTGGACAACTTTTCTTTCCTTCATGCCAAACACTTGGCAGACCTCCATGCAACGTCCAGAACACGATGGGAGATGTTTTCTGTGCTCCCGCAGGTTTTCCTTGCCAGACAGAGTGGAAAAGCTTTCTGCTAGGATGTAGACCACAAAAGACGCTAAAGACGAAGGTACGATGCTCTCCGGAGCTAAGCGCCGCTCCCGGGCTTCTTTCGGCAGATGCGGCGCTAAGAGAGCACTGTGAGCGGTACAATCGTCTTTGCGCGAAGAAGCCGCTTCTTCGGCTCCGGGAGCCGGAGAGAGCGGCAGCATCGGAAAGGTGAAGAAGGAAGCTGTACAACACTGGGATTGTGTGCGCAGCTTGCCAACTGATAGAAAATAGTACCTTACACTTTCCTGACGTTTCCAATCACATGAATATTCGATTGGAAGCTGTTTTGGACAACTTTTCTTTCCTTCATGCCAAACACTTGGCAGACCTCCGTGCAACATCCAGAACACGATGGGAGATGTTTTCTGTGCTCCCGCAGGTTTTCCTTGCCAGACAGAGTGGAAAAGCTTTCTGCTAGGATGTAGACCACAAAAGACGCTAAAGACGAAGGTACGATGCTCTCCGGAGCTAAGAGCCGCTCCCGGGCTTCTTTCGGCAGAAGCGGCGCTAAGAGAGCACTGTGAGCGGTACAATCATCTTTGCGCGAAGAAGCCGCTTCTTTGGCTCCGGGAGCCGGAGAGAGCGGCAGCATCGGAAAGGTGAAGAAGGAAGCTGTACAGCACTGGGATTGTGTGCGCAGCTTGCCAACTGATAGAAAACAGTACCTTACCACTTTCCTGACGTTTCCAATCACATGAATATTCGATGGGAAGCTGTTTTGGACAACTTTCCTTTCCTTCATGCCAAACACGTGGCAGACCTCCGTGCAACATCCAGAACACGATGGGAGATGTTTTCTGTGCTCCCGCAGGCTTTCCTTGCCAGACAGAGTGGAAAAGCTTTCTGCTAGGATGTAGACCACAAAAGACGCTAAAGACGAAGGTACGATGCTCTCCGGAGCTAAGCGCCGCTCCCGGGCTTCTTTCGGCAGAAGCGGCGCTAAGAGAGCACTGTGAGCGGTACAATCGTCTTTGCGCGAAGAAGCCGCTTCTTCGGCTCCGGGAGCCGGAGAGAGCGGCAGCATCGGAAAGGTGAAGAAGGAAGCTGTACAACACTGGGATTGCGTGCGCAACTTTCCAACTGATAGAAAACAGTACCTTACGCTTTCCTGACGTTTCCAATCACATGAATATTCGATAGGAAGCTGTTTTGGACAACTTTTCTTTCCTTCATGCCAAGCTCTTTGCAGACCTCCGTGCAACGTCCAGAACACGATGGGAGATGTTTTCTGTGCTCCCGCAGGTTTTCCTTGCCAGACAGAGTGGAAAAGCTTTCTGCTAGGATGTAGACCACAAAAGACGCTAAAGACGAAGGTACGATGCTCTCCGGAGCTAAGAGCCGCTCCCGGGCTTCTTTCGGCAGAAGCGGCGCTAAGAGAGCACTGTGAGCGGTACAATCGTCTTTGCGCGAAGAAGCCGCTTCTTTGGCTCCGGGAGCCGGAGAGAGCGGCAGCATCGGAAAGGTGAAGAAGGAAGCTGTACAACACTGGGATTGTGTGCGCAGCTTGCCAACTGATAGAAAACAGTACCTTACCACTTTCCTGACGTTTCCAATCACATGAATATTCGATTGGAAGCTGTTTTGGACAACTTTTCTTTCCTTCATGCCAAACACTTGGCAGACCTCCATGCAACGTCCAGAACACGATGGGAGATGTTTTCTGTGCTCCCGCAGGTTTTCCTTGCCAGACAGAGTGGAAAAGCTTTCTGCTAGGATGTAGACCACAAAAGACGCTAAAGACGAAGGTACGATGCTCTCCGGAGCTAAGAGCCGCTCCCGGGCTTCTATCGGCAGAAGCGGCGCTAAGAGAGCACTGTGAGCGGTACAATCGTCTTTGCGCGAAGAAGCCGCTTCTTCGGCTCCGGGAGCCGGAGAGAGCGGCAGCATCGGAAAGGTGAAGAAGGAAGCTGTACAACACTGGGATTGCGTGCGCAACTTTCCAACTGATAGAAAACAGTACCTTACGCTTTCCTGACGTTTCCAATCACATGAATATTCGATAGGAAGCTGTTTTGGACAACTTTTCTTTCCTTCATGCCAAGCACTTTGCAGACCTCCGTGCAACGTCCAGAACACGATGGGAGATGTTTTCTGTGCTCCCGCAGGTTTTCCTTGCCAGACAGAGTGGAAAAGCTTTCTGCTAGGATGTAGACCACAAAAGACGCTAAAGACGAAGGTACGATGCTCTCCGGAGCTAAGAGCCGCTCCCGGGCTTCTTTCGGCAGAAGCGGCGCTAAGAGAGCACTGTGAGCGGTACAATCGTCTTTGCGCGAAGAAGCCGCTTCTTTGGCTCCGGGAGCCGGAGAGAGCGGCAGCATCGGAAAGGTGAAGAAGGAAGCTGTACAACACTGGGATTGTGTGCGCAGCTTGCCAACTGATAGAAAACAGTACCTTACCACTTTCCTGACGTTTCCAATCACATGAATATTCGATTGGAAGCTGTTTTGGACAACTTTTCTTTCCTTCATGCCAAACACTTGGCAGACCTCCGTGCAACGTCCAGAACACGATGGGAGATGTTTTCTGTGCTCCCGCAGGTTTTCCTTGCCAGACAGAGTGGAAAAGCTTTCTGCTAGGATGTAGACCACAAAAGACGCTAAAGACGAAGGTACGATGCTCTCCGGAGCTAAGCGCCGCTCCCGGGCTTCTTTCGGCAGAAGCGGCGCAAAGAGAGCACTGTGAGCGGTACAATCGTCTTTGCGCGAAGAAGCCGCTTCTTCGGCTCCGGGAGCCGGAGAGAGCGGCAGCATCGGAAAGGTGAAGAAGGAAGCTGTACAACACTGGGATTGTGTGCGCAGCTTGCCAACTGATAGAAAACAGTACCTTACACTTTCCTGACTTTTCCAATCACATGAATATTCGATTGGAAGCTGTTTTGGACAACTTTTCTTTCCTTCATGACAAACACTTGGCAGACCTCCGTGCAACGTCCAGAACACGATGGGAGATGTTTTCTGTGCTCCCGCAGGTTTTCCTTGCCAGACAGAGTGGAAAAGCTTTCTGCTAGGATGTAGACCACAAAAGACGCTAAAGACGAAGGTACGATGCTCTCCGGAGCTAAGAGCCGCTCCCGGGCTTCTTTCTGCAGAAGCGGCGCTAAGAGAGCACTGTGAGCGGTACAATCGTCTTTGCGCGAAGAAGCCGCTTCTTCGGCTCCGGGAGCCGGAGAGAGCGGCAGCATCGGAAAGGTGAAGAAGGAAGCTGTACAACACTGGGATTGTGTGCGCAGCTTGCCAACTGATAGAAAACAGTACCTTACCACTTTCCTGACGTTTCCAATCACATGAATATTCGATTGGAAGCTGTTTTGAACAACTTTTCTTTCCTTCATGACAAACACTTGGCAGACCTCGGTGCAACGTCCAGAACACGATGGGAGATGTTTTCTGTGCTCCCGCAGGTTTTCCTTGCCAGACAGAGTGGAAAAGCTTTCTGCTAGGATGTAGACCACAAAAGACGCTAAAGACGAAGGTACGATGCTCTCCGGAGCTAAGAACCGCTCCCGGGCTTCTTTCGGCAGAAGCGGCGCTAAGAGAGCACTGTGAGCGGTACAATGGTCTTTGCGCGAAGAAGCCGCTTCTTGGGCTCCGGGAGCCGGAGAGAGCGGCAGCATCGGAAAGGTGAAGAAGGAAGCTGTACAACACTGGGATTGTGTGCGCAGCTTGCCAACTGATAGAAAACAGTACCTTACCACTTTCCTGACGTTTCCAATCACATGAATATTCGATTGGAATCTGTTTTGGACAACTTTCCTTTCCTTCGTGCCAAACACTTGGCAGACCTCCGTACAACGTCCAGAACACGATGGGAGATGTTTTCTGTGCTGGCGCAGGTTTTCCTTGCCAGACAGAGTGGAAAAGCTTTCTGCTAGGATGTAGACCACAAAAGACGCTAAAGACGAAGGTACGATGCTCTCCGGAGCTAAGCGCCGCTCCCGGGCTTCTTTCGGCAGAAGCGGCGCAAAGAGAGCACTGTGAGCGGTACAATGGTCTTTGCGCGAAGAAGCCGCTTCTTCGGCTCCGGGAGCCGGAGAGAGCGGCAGCATCGGAAAGGTGAAGAAGGAAGCTGTACAACACTGGGATTGTGTGCGCAGCTTGCCAACTGATAGAAAACAGTACCTTACCACTTTCCTGACGTTTCCAATCACATGAATATTCGATTGGAAGCTGTTTTGGACAACTTTTCTTTCCTTCATGCCAAACACTTGGCAGACCTCCGTGCAACGTCCAGAACACGATGGGAGATGTTTTCTGTGCTCCCGCAGGTTTTCCTTGCCAGACAGAGTGGAAAAGCTTTCTGCTAGCATGTAGACCACAAAAGACGCTAAAGACGAAGGTACGATGCTCTCCGGAGCTAAGAGCCGCTCCCGGGCTTCTTTCGGCAGAAGCGGCGCTAAGAGAGCACTGTGAGCGGTACAATCGTCTTTGCGCGAAGAAGCCGCTTCTTCGGCTCCGGGAGCCGGAGAGAGCGGCAGCATCGGAAAGGTGAAGAAGGAAGCTGTACAACACTGGGATTGTGTGCGCAGCTTGCCAACTGATAGAAAACAGTACCTTACCACTTTCCTGACGTTTCCAATCACATGAATATGCCATTGGAATCTGTTTTGGACAACTTTTCTTTCCTTCATGCCAAACACTTGGCAGACCTCCGTGCAACGTCCAGAACACGATGGGAGATGTTTTCTGTGCTCCCGCAGGTTTTCCTTGCCAGACAGAGTGGAAAAGCTTTCTGCTAGGATGTAGACCACAAAAGACGCTAAAGACGAAGGTACGATGCTCTCCGGAGCTAAGAGCCGCTCCCGGGCTTCTTTCGGCAGAAGCGGCGCTAAGAGAGCACTGTGAGCGGTACAATCGTCTTTGCGCGAAGAAGCCGCTTCTTCGGCTCCGGGAGCCGGAGAGAGCGGCAGCATCGGAAAGGTGAAGAAGGAAGCTGTACAACACTGGGATTGTGTGCGCAGCTTGCCAACTGATAGAAAACAGTACCTTACACTTTCCTGACGTTTCCAATCACATGAATATTCGATTGGAAGCTGTTTTGGACAACTTTCCTTTCCTTCATGCCAAACACTTGGCAGACCTCCGTGCAACGTCCAGAACACGATGGGAGATGTTTTCTGTGCTCCCGCAGGTTTTCCTTGCCAGACAGAGTGGAAAAGCTTTCTGCTAGGATGTAGACCACAAAAGACGCTAAAGACGAAGGTACGATGCTCTCCGGAGCTAAGAACCGCTCCCGGGCTTCTTTCGGCAGATGCGGCGCTAAGAGAGCACTGTGAGCGGTACAATCGTCTTTGCGCGAAGAAGCCGCTTCTTCGGCTCCGGGAGCCGGAGAGAGCGGCAGCATCGGAAAGGTGAAGAAGGAAGCTGTACAACACTGGGATTGTGTGCGCAGCTTGCCAACTGATAGAAAATAGTACCTTACACTTTCCTGACGTTTCCAATCACATGAATATTCGATTGGAAGCTGTTTTGGACAACTTTTCTTTCCTTCATGCCAAACACTTGGCAGACCTCCGTGCAACGTCCAGAACACGATGGGAGATGTTTTCTGTGCTCCCGCAGGTTTTCCTTGCCAGACAGAGTGGAAAAGCTTTCTGCTAGGATGTAGACCACAAAAGACGCTAAAGACGAAGGTACGATGCTCTCCGGAGCTAAGAGCCGCTCCCGGGCTTCTTTCGGCAGAAGCGGCGCTAAGAGAGCACTGTGAGCAGTACAATGGTCTTTGCGCGAAGAAGCCGCTTCTTCGGCTCCGGGAGCCGGAGAGAGCGGCAGCATCGGAAAGGTGAAGAAGGAAGCTGTACAACACTGGGATTGTGTGCGCAGCTTGCCAACTGATAGAAAACAGTACCTTACCACTTTCCTGACGTTTCCAATCACATGAATATTCGATTGGAATCTGTTTTGGACAACTTTTCTTTCCTTCATGCCAAACACTTGGCAGACCTCCGTGCAACGTCCAGAACACGATGGGAGATGTTTTCTGTGCTCCCGCAGGTTTTCCTTGCCAGACAGAGTGGAAAAGCTTTCTGCTAGGATGTAGACCACAAAAGACGCTAAAGACGAAGGTACGATGCTCTCCGGAGCTAAGAGCCGCTGCCGGGCTTCTTTCGGCAGAAGCGGCGCTAAGAGAGCACTGTGAGCAGTACAATCGTCTTTGCGCGAAGAAGCCGCTTCTTCGGCTCCGGGAGCCGGAGAGAGCGGCAGCATCGGAAAGGTGAAGAAGGAAGCTGTACAACACTGGGATTGTGTGCGCAGCTTGCCAACTGATAGAAAACAGTACCTTACCACTTTCCTGACGTTTCCAATCACATGAATATGCCATTGGAAGCTGTTTTGGACAACTTTTCTTTCCTTCATGCCAAACACTTGGCAGACCTCGGTGCAACGTCCAGAACAGGATGGGAGATGTTTTCTGTGCTCCCGCAGGTTTTCCTTGCCAGACAGAGTGGAAAAGCTTTCTGCTAGGATGTAGACCACAAAAGACGCTAAAGACGAAGGTACGATGCTCTCCGGAGCTAAGCGCCGCTCCCGGGCTTCTTTCGGCAGAAGCGGCGCTAAGAGAGCACTGTGAGCGGTACAATCGTCTTTGCGCGAAGAAGCCGCTTCTTCGGCTCCGGGAGCCGGAGAGAGCGGCAGCTTCGGAAAGGTGAAGAAGGAAGCTGTACAACACTGGGATTGTGTGCGCAGCTTGCCAACTGATAGAAAACAGTACCTTACACTTTCCTGACTTTTCCAATCACATGAATATGCGATTGGAAGCTGTTTTGGACAACTTTTCTTTCCTTCATTCCAAACACTTGGCAGACCTCCGTGCAACATCCAGAACACGATGGGAGATGTTTTCTGTGCTCCCGCAGGTTTTCCTTGCCAGACAGAGTGGAAAAGCTTTCTGCTAGGATGTAGACCACAAAAGACGCTAAAGACGAAGGTACGATGCTCTCCGGAGCTAAGAGCCGCTCCCGGGCTTCTTTCGGCAGAAGCGGCGCTAAGAGAGCACTGTGAGCGGTACAATCGTCTTTGCGCGAAGAAGCCGCTTCTTCGGCTCCGGGAGCCGGAGAGAGCGGCAGCATCGGAAAGGTGAAGAAGGAAGCTGTACAACACTGGGATTGTGTGCGCAGCTTGCCAACTGATAGAAAACAGTACCTTACCACTTTCCTGACGTTTCCAATCACATGAATATTCGATTGGAAGCTGTTTTGGACAACTTTTCTTTCCTTCATGACAAACACTTGGCAGACCTCGTTGCAACGTCCAGAACAGGATGGGAGATGTTTTCTGTGCTCCCGCAGGTTTTCCTTGCCAGACAGAGTGGAAAAGCTTTCTGCTAGCATGTAGACCACAAAAGACGCTAAAGACGAAGGTACGATGCTCTCCGGAGCTAAGCGCCGATCCCAAGCTTCTTTCGGCAGAAGCGGCGCTAAGAGAGCACTGTGAGCGGTACAATCGTCTTTGCGCGAAGAAGCCGCTTCTTCGGCTCCGGGAGCCGGAGAGAGCGGCAGCATCGGAAAGGTGAAGAAGGAAGCTGTACAACACTGGGATTGTGTGCGCAGCTTGCCAACTGATAGAAAACAGTACCTTACCACTTTCCTGATGTTTCCAATCACATGAATATTCGATTGGAAGCTGTTTTGGACAACTTTCCTTTCCTTCATGCCAAACACTTGGCAGACCTCCGTACAACGTCCAGAACACGATGGGAGATGTTTTCTGTGCTCCCGCAGGTTTTCCTTGCCAGACAGAGTGGAAAAGCTTTCTGCTAGGATGTAGACCACAAAAGACGCTAAAGACGAAGGTACGATGCTCTCCGGAGCTAAGCGCCGCTCCCGGGCTTCTTTCGGCAGAAGCGGCGCTAAGAGAGCACTGTGAGCGGTACAATCGTCTTTGCGCGAAGAAGCCGCTTCTTCGGCTCCGGGAGCCGGAGAGAGCGGCAGCATCGGAAAGGTGAAGAAGGAAGCTGTACAACACTGGGATTGTGTGCGCAGCTTGCCAACTGATAGAAAACAGTACCTTACCACTTTCCTGATGTTTCCAATCACATGAATATTCGATTGGAAGCTGTTTTGGACAACTTTCCTTTCCTTCATGCCAAACACTTGGCAGACCTCCGTACAACGTCCAGAACACGATGGGAGATGTTTTCTGTGCTCCCGCAGGTTTTCCTTGCCAGACAGAGTGGAAAAGCTTTCTGCTAGGATGTAGACCACAAAAGACGCTAAAGACGAAGGTACGATGCTCTCCGGAGCTAAGCGCCGCTCCCGGGCTTCTTTCGGCAGAAGCCGCGCTAAGAGAGCACTGTGAGTGGTACAATCGTCTTTGCGCGAAGAAGCCGCTTCTTTGGCTCCGGGAGCCGGAGAGAGCGGCAGCATCGGAAAGGTGAAGAAGGAAGCTGTACAACACTGGGATTGTGTGCGCAGCTTGCCAACTGATAGAAAACAGTACCTTACACTTTCCTGACGTTTCCAATCACATGAATATTCGATTGGAAGCTGTTTTGGACAACTTTTCTTTCCTTCATGCCAAACACTTGGCAGACCTCCGTGCAACGTCCAGAACACGATGGGAGATGTTTTCTGTGCTCCCGCAGGTTTTCCTTGCCAGACAGAGTGGAAAAGCTTTCTGCTAGCATGTAGACCACAAAAGACGCTAAAGACGAAGGTACGATGCTCTCCGGAGCTAAGAGCCGCTCCCGGGCTTCTTTCGGCAGAAGCGGCGCTAAGAGAGCACTGTGAGCGGTACAATGGTCTTTGCGCGAACAAGCCGCTTCCTCGGCTCCGGGAGCCGGAGAGAGCGGCAGCATCGGAAAGGTGAAGAAGGAAGATGTACAACACTGGGATTGTGTGCGCAGCTTGCCAACTGATAGAAAACAGTACCTTACCACTTTCCTGACGTTTCCAATCACATGAATATGCCATTGGAAGCTGTTTTGGACAACTTTTCTTTCCTTCATGCCAAACACTTGGCAGACCTCCGTGCAACGTCCAGAACACGATGGGAGATGTTTTCTGTGCTCCCGCAGGTTTTCCTTGCCAGACAGAGTGGAAAAGCTTTCTGCTAGGATGTAGACCACAAAAGACGCTAAAGACAAAGGTACGATGCTCTCCGGAGCTAAGCGCCGCTCCCGGGCTTCTTTCGGCAGAAGCCGCGCTAAGAGAGCACTGTGAGCGGTACAATCGTCTTTGCGCGAAGAAGCCGCTTCTTCGGCTCCGGGAGCCGGAGAGAGCGGCAGCATCGGAAAGGTGAAGAAGGAAGCTGTACAACACTGGGATTGTGTGCGCAGCTTGCCAACTGATAGAAAACAGTACCTTACCACTTTCCTGACGTTTCCAATCACATGAATATTCGATTGGAAGCTGTTTTGGACAACTTTTCTTTCCTTCATGCCAAACACTTGGCAGACCTCCGTGCAACGTCCAGAACACGATGGGAGATGTTTTCTGTGCTCCCGCAGGTTTTCCTTGCCAGACAGAGTGGAAAAGCTTTCTGCTAGCATGTAGACCACAAAAGACGCTAAAGACGAAGGTACGATGCTCTCCGGAGCTAAGAGCCGCTCCCGGGCTTCTTTCGGCAGAAGCGGCGCTAAGAGAGCACTGTGAGCGGTACAATCGTCTTTGCGCGAAGAAGCCGCTTCTTCGGCTCCGGGAGCCGGAGAGAGCGGCAGCATCGGAAAGGTGAAGAAGGAAGCTGTACAACACTGGGATTGTGTGCGCAGCTTGCCAACTGATAGAAAACAGTACCTTACCACTTTCCTGACGTTTCCAATCACATGAATATGCCATTGGAATCTGTTTTGGACAACTTTTCTTTCCTTCATGCCAAACACTTGGCAGACCTCCGTGCAACGTCCAGAACACGATGGGAGATGTTTTCTGTGCTCCCGCAGGTTTTCCTTGCCAGACAGAGTGGAAAAGCTTTCTGCTAGGATGTAGACCACAAAAGACGCTAAAGACGAAGGTACGATGCTCTCCGGAGCTAAGAGCCGCTCCCGGGCTTCTTTCGGCAGAAGCGGCGCTAAGAGAGCACTGTGAGCGGTACAATCGTCTTTGCGCGAAGAAGCCGCTTCTTCGGCTCCGGGAGCCGGAGAGAGCGGCAGCATCGGAAAGGTGAAGAAGGAAGCTGTACAACACTGGGATTGTGTGCGCAGCTTGCCAACTGATAGAAAACAGTACCTTACACTTTCCTGACGTTTCCAATCACATGAATATTCGATTGGAAGCTGTTTTGGACAACTTTCCTTTCCTTCATGCCAAACACTTGGCAGACCTCCGTGCAACGTCCAGAACACGATGGGAGATGTTTTCTGTGCTCCCGCAGGTTTTCCTTGCCAGACAGAGTGGAAAAGCTTTCTGCTAGGATGTAGACCACAAAAGACGCTAAAGACGAAGGTACGATGCTCTCCGGAGCTAAGAACCGCTCCCGGGCTTCTTTCGGCAGATGCGGCGCTAAGAGAGCACTGTGAGCGGTACAATCGTCTTTGCGCGAAGAAGCCGCTTCTTCGGCTCCGGGAGCCGGAGAGAGCGGCAGCATCGGAAAGGTGAAGAAGGAAGCTGTACAACACTGGGATTGTGTGCACAGCTTGCCAACTGATAGAAAGCAGTACCTTACCACTTTCCTGACGTTTCCAATCACATGAATATTCGATTGGAAGCTGTTTTGGACAACTTTTCTTTCCTTCATGCCAAACACTTGGCAGACCTCGGTGCAACGTCCAGAAGACGATGGGAGATGTTTTCTGTGCTCCCGCAGGTTTTCCTTGCCAGACAGAGTGGAAAAGCTTTCTGCTAGGATGTAGACCACAAAAGACGCTAAAGACGAAGGTACGATGCTCTCCGGAGCTAAGAGCCGCTCCCGGGCTTCTTTCGGCAGAAGCGGCGCTAAGAGAGCACTGTGAGCAGTACAATGGTCTTTGCGCGAAGAAGCCGCTTCTTCGGCTCCGGGAGCCGGAGAGAGCGGCAGCATCGGAAAGGTGAAGAAGGAAGCTGTACAACACTGGGATTGTGTGCGCAGCTTGCCAACTGATAGAAAACAGTACCTTACCACTTTCCTGACGTTTCCAATCACATGAATATGCCATTGGAATCTGTTTTGGACAACTTTTCTTTCCTTCATGCCAAACACTTGGCAGACCTCCGTGCAACGTCCAGAACACGATGGGAGATGTTTTCTGTGCTCCCGCAGGTTTTCCTTGCCAGACAGAGTGGAAAAGCTTTCTGCTAGGATGTAGACCACAAAAGACGCTAAAGACGAAGGTACGATGCTCTCCGGAGCTAAGAGCCGCTGCCGGGCTTCTTTCGGCAGAAGCGGCGCTAAGAGAGCACTGTGAGCAGTACAATCGTCTTTGCGCGAAGAAGCCGCTTCTTCGGCTCCGGGAGCCGGAGAGAGCGGCAGCATCGGAAAGGTGAAGAAGGAAGCTGTACAACACTGGGATTGTGTGCGCAGCTTGCCAACTGATAGAAAACAGTACCTTACACTTTCCTGACGTTTCCAATCACATGAATATTCGATTGGAAGCTGTTTTGGACAACTTTTCTTTCCTTCATGCCAAACACTTGGCAGACCTCCGTGCAACGTCCAGAACACGATGGGAGATGTTTTCTGTGCTCCCGCAGGTTTTCCTTGCCAGACAGAGTGGAAAAGCTTTCTGCTAGGATGTAGACCACAAAAGACGCTAAAGACGAAGGTACGATGCTCTCCGGAGCTAAGAGCCGCTCCCGGGCTTCTTTCGGCAAAAGCGGCGCTAAGAGAGCACTGTGAGCGGTACAATCGTCTTTGCGCGAAGAAGCCGCTTCTTCGGCTCCGGGAGCCGGAGAGAGCGGCAGCTTCGGAAAGGTGAAGAAGGAAGCTGTACAACACTGGGATTGTGTGCGCAGCTTGCCAACTGATAGAAAACAGTACCTTACACTTTCCTGACTTTTCCAATCACATGAATATTCGATAAGAAGCTGTTTTGGACAACTTTTCTTTCCTTCATGCCAAACACTTGGCAGACCTCCGTGCAACGTCCAGAACACGATGGGAGATGTTTTCTGTGCTCCCGCAGGTTTTCCTTGCCAGACAGAGTGGAAAAGCTTTCTGCTAGGATGTAGACCACAAAAGACGCTAAAGACGAAGGTACGATGCTCTCCGGAGCTAAGAGCCGCTCCCGGGCTTCTTTCGGCAGAAGCGGCGCTAAGAGAGCACTGTGAGCGGTACAATCGTCTTTGCGCGAAGAAGCCGCTTCTTCGGCTCCGGGAGCCGGAGAGAGCGGCAGCATCGGAAAGGTGAAGAAGGAAGCTGTACAACACTGGGATTGTGTGCGCAGCTTGCCAACTGATAGAAAACAGTACCTTACACTTTCCTGACGTTTCCAATCACATGAATATTCGATTGGAAGCTGTTTTGGACAACTTTTCTTTCCTTCATGACAAACACTTGGCAGACCTCGGTGCAACGTCCAGAAAAGGATGGGAGATGTTTTCTGTGCTCCCGCAGGTTTTCCTTGCCAGACAGAGTGGAAAAGCTTTCTGCTAGGATGTAGACCACAAAAGACGCTAAAGACGAAGGTACGATGCTCTCCGGAGCTAAGCGCCGCTCCCGGGCTTCTTTCGGCAGAAGCGGCGCTAAGAGAGCACTGTGAGCGGTACAATCGTCTTTGCGCGAAGAAGCCGCTTCTTCGGCTCCGGGAGCCGGAGTGAGCGGCAGCTTCGGAAAGGTGAAGAAGGAAGCTGTACAACACTGGGATTGTGTGCGCAGCTTGCCAACTGATAGAAAACAGTACCTTACACTTTCCTGACTTTTCCAATCACATGAATATGCGATTGGAAGCTGTTTTGGACAACTTTTCTTTCCTTCATGCCAAACACTTGGCAGACCTCCGTGCAACATCCAGAACACGATGGGAGATGTTTTCTGTGCTCCCGCAGGTTTTCCTTGCCAGACAGAGTGGAAAAGCTTTCTGCTAGGATGTAGACCACAAAAGACGCTAAAGACGAAGGTACGATGCTCTCCGGAGTTAAGAGCCGCTCCCGGGCTTCTTTCGGCAGAAGCGGCGCTAAGAGAGCACTGTGAGCGGTACAATCGTCTTTGCGCGAAGAAGCCGCTTCTTCGGCTCCGGGAGCCGGAGAGAGCGGCAGCATCGGAAAGGTGAAGAAGGAAGCTGTACAACACTGGGATTGTGTGCGCAGCTTGCCAAGTGATAGAAAACAGTACCTTACCACTTTCCTGACGTTTCCAATCACATGAATATTCGATTGGAAGCTGTTTTGGACAACTTTTCTTTCCTTCATGACAAACATTTGGCAGACCTCGTTGCAACGTCCAGAACAGGATGGGAGATGTTTTCTGTGCTCCCGCAGGTTTTCCTTGCCAGACAGAGTGGAAAAGCTTTCTGCTAGCATGTAGACCACAAAAGACGCTAAAGACGAAGGTACGATGCTCTCCGGAGCTAAGCGCCGATCCCAAGCTTCTTTCGGCAGAAGCGGCGCTAAGAGAGCACTGTGAGCGGTACAATGGTCTTTGCGCGAAGAAGCCGCTTCTTCGGCTCCGGGAGCCGGAGAGAGCGGCAGCATCGGAAAGGTGAAGAAGGAAGCTGTACAACACTGAGATTGTGTGCGCAGCTTGCCAACTGATAGAAAACAGTACCTTACCACTTTCCTGATGTTTCCAATCACATGAATATTCGATTGGAAGCTGTTTTGGACAACTTTCCTTTCCTTCATGCCAAACACTTGGCAGACCTCCGTACAACGTCCAGAACACGATGGGAGATGTTTTCTGTGCTCCCGCAGGTTTTCCTTGCCAGACAGAGTGGAAAAGCTTTCTGCTAGGATGTAGACCACAAAAGACGCTAAAGACGAAGGTACGATGCTCTCCGGAGCTAAGCGCCGCTCCCGGGCTTCTTTCGGCAGAAGCGGCGCTAAGAGAGCACTGTGAGCGGTACAATGGTCTTTGCGCGAAGAAGCCGCTTCTTCGGCTCCGGGAGCCGGAGAGAGCGGCAGCATCGGAAAGGTGAAGAAGGAAGCTGTACAACACTGGGATTGTGTGCGCAGCTTGCCAACTGATAGAAAACAGTACCTTACCACTTTCCTGACGTTTCCAATCACATGAATATTCGATTGGAAGCTGTTTTGGACAACTTTCCTTTCCTTCATGCCAAACACTTGGCAGACCTCCGTACAACGTCCAGAACACGATGGGAGATGTTTTCTGTGCTCCCGCAGGTTTTCCTTGCCAGACAGAGTGGAAAAGCTTTCTGCTAGGATGTAGACCACAAAAGACGCTAAAGACGAAGGTACGATGCTCTCCGGAGCTAAGCGCCGCTCCCGGGCTTCTTTCGGCAGAAGCGGCGCTAAGAGAGCACTGTGAGCGGTACAATCGTCTTTGCGCGAAGAAGCCGCTTCTTTGGCTCCGGGAGCCGGAGAGAGCGGCAGCATCGGAAAGGTGAAGAAGGAAGCTGTACAACACTGGGATTGTGTGCGCAGCTTGCCAACTGATAGAAAACAGTACCTTACACTTTCCTGACGTTTCCAATCACATGAATATTCGATTGGAAGCTGTTTTGGACAACTTTTCTTTCCTTCATGCCAAACACTTGGCAGACCTCCGTGCAACGTCCAGAACACGATGGGAGATGTTTTCTGTGCTCCCGCAGGTTTTCCTTGCCAGACAGAGTGGAAAAGATTTCTGCTAGCATGTAGACCACAAAAGACGCTAAAGACGAAGGTACGATGCTCTCCGGAGCTAAGAGCCGCTCCCGGGCTTCTTTCGGCAGAAGCGGCGCTAAGAGAGCACTGTGAGCGGTACAATGGTCTTTGCGCGAACAAGCCGCTTCCTCGGCTCCGGGAGCCGGAGAGAGCGGCAGCATCGGAAAGGTGAAGAAGGAAGATGTACAACACTGGGATTGTGTGCGCAGCTTGCCAACTGATAGAAAACAGTACCTTACCACTTTCCTGACGTTTCCAATCACATGAATATGCCATTGGAAGCTGTTTTGGACAACTTTTCTTTCCTTCATGCCAAACACTTGGCAGACCTCCGTGCAACGTCCAGAACACGATGGGAGATGTTTTCTGTGCTCCCGCAGGTTTTCCTTGCCAGACAGAGTGGAAAAGCTTTCTGCTAGGATGTAGACCACAAAAGACGCTAAAGACGAAGGTACGATGCTCTCCGGAGCTAAGCGCCGCTCCCGGGCTTCTTTCGGCAGAAGCGGCGCTAAGAGAGCACTGTGAGCGGTACAATGGTCTTTGCGCGAAGAAGCCGCTTCTTCGGCTCCGGGAGCCGGAGAGAGCGGCAGCATCGGAAAGGTGAAGAAGGAAGCTGTACAACACTGGGATTGTGTGCGCAGCTTGCCAAGTGATAGAAAACAGTACCTTACCACTTTCCTGATGTTTCCAATCACATGAATATTCGATTGGAAGCTGTTTTGGACAACTTTTCTTTCCTTCATGCCAAACACTTGGCAGACCTCCGTGCAACGTCCAGAACACGATGGGAGATGTTTTCTGTGCTCCCGCAGGTTTTCCTTGCCAGACAGAGTGGAAAAGCTTTCTGCTAGGATGTAGACCACAAAAGACGCTAAAGACGAAGGTACGATGCTCTCCGGAGCTAAGCGCCGCTCCCGGGCTTCTTTCGGCAGAAGCGGCGCTAAGAGAGCACTGTGAGCGGTACAATCGTCTTTGCGCGAAGAAGCCGCTTCTTCGGCTCCGGGAGCCGGAGAGAGCGGCAGCATCGGAAAGGTGAAGAAGGAAGCTGTACAACACTGGGATTGTGTGCGCAGCTTGCCAACTGATAGAAAACAGTACCTTACCACTTTCCTGACGTTTCCAATCACATGAATATTCGATTGGAAGCTGTTTTGGACAACTTTTCATTCCTTCATGACAAACACTTGGCAGACCTCGTTGCAACGTCCAGAACAGGATGGGAGATGTTTTCTGTGCTCCCGCAGGTTTTCCTTGCCAGACAGAGTGGAAAAGCTTTCTGCTAGGATGTAGACCACAAAAGACGCTAAAGACGAAGGTACGATGCTCTCCGGAGCTAAGCGCGGCTCCCGGGCTTCTTTCGGCAGAAGCGGCGCTAAGAGAGCACTGTGAGCGGTACAATGGTCTTTGCGCGAAGAAGCCGCTTCTTCGGCTCCGGGAGCCGGAGAGAGCGGCAGCATCGGAAAGGTGAAGAAGGAAGCTGTACAACACTGGGATTGTGTGCGCAGCTTGCCAAGTGATAGAAAACAGTACCTTACCACTTTCCTGATGTTTCCAATCATATGAATATTCGATTGGAAGCTGTTTTGGACAACTTTCCTTTCCTTCATGCCAAGCACTTGGCAGACCTCCGTACAACGTCCAGAACACGATGGGAGATGTTTTCTGTGCTCCCGCAGGTTTTCCTTGCCAGACAGAGTGGAAAAGCTTTCTGCTAGGATGTAGACCACAAAAGACGCTAAAGACGAAGGTACGATGCTCTCCGGAGCTAAGCGCCGCTGCCGGGCTTCTTTCGGCAGAAGCGGCGCTGAGAGAGCACTGTGAGCAGTACAATCGTCTATGCGCGAAGAAGCCGCTTCTTCGGCTCCGGGAGCCGGAGAGAGCGGCAGCATCGGAAAGGTGAAGAAGGAAGCTGTACAACACTGGGATTGTGTGCGCAGCTTGCCAACTGATAGAAAACAGTACCTTACCACTTTCCTGACGTTTCCAATCACATGAATATTCGATTGGAAGCTGTTTTGGACAACTTTCCTTTCCTTCATGCCAAACACTTGGCAGACCTCCGTACAACGTCCAGAACACGATGGGAGATGTTTTCTGTGCTCCCGCAGGTTTTCCTTGCCAGACAGAGTGGAAAAGCTTTCTGCTAGCATGTAGACCACAAAAGACGCTAAAGACGAAGGTACGATGCTCTCCGGAGCTAAGAGCCGCTCCCGGGCTTCTTTCGGCAGAAGCGGCGCTAAGAGAGCACTGTGAGCGGTACAATGGTCTTTGCGCGAACAAGCCGCTTCTTCGGCTCCGGGAGCCGGAGAGAGGGGCAGCATCGGAAAGGTGAAGAAGGAAGATGTACAACACTGGGATTGTGTGCGCAGCTTGCCAAGTGATAGAAAACAGTACCTTACCACTTTCCTGACGTTTCCAATCACATGAATATGCCATTGGAAGCTGTTTTGGACAACTTTTCTTTCCTTCATGCCAAACACTTGGCAGACCTCCGTGCAACGTCCAGAACACGATGGGAGATGTTTTCTGTGCTCCCGCAGGTTTTCCTTGCCAGACAGAGTGGAAAAGCTTTCTGCTAGGATGTAGACCACAAAAGACGCTAAAGACGAAGGTACGATGCTCTCCGGAGCTAAGAGCCGCTGCCGGGCTTCTTTCGGCAGAAGCGGCGCTAAGAGAGCACTGTGAGCGGTACAATCGTCTTTGCGCGAAGAAGCCGCTTCTTCGGCTCCGGGAGCCGGAGAGAGCGGCAGCATCGGAAAGGTGAAGAAGGAAGCTGTACAACACTGGGATTGTGTGCGCAGCTTGCCAACTGATAGAAAACTGTACCTTACACTTTCCTGACGTTTCCAATCACATGAATATTCGATTGGAAGCTGTTTTGGACAACTTTCCTTTCCTTCATGCCAAACACTTGGCAGACCTCCGTGCAACGTCCAGAACACGATGGGAGATGTTTTCTGTGCTCCCGCAGGTTTTCCTTGCCAGACAGAGTGGAAAAGCTTTCTGCTAGGATGTAGACCACAAAAGACGCTAAAGACGAAGGTACGATGCTCTCCGGAGCTAAGAACCGCTCCCGGGCTTCTTTCGGCAGAAGCGGCGCTAAGAGAGCACTGTGAGCGGTACAATCGTCTTTGCGCGAAGAAGCCGCTTCTTCGGCTCCGGGAGCCGGAGAGAGCGGCAGCATCGGAAAGGTGAAGAAGGAAGCTGTACAACACTGGGATTGTGTGCGCAGCTTGCCAACTGATAGAAAACAGTACCTTACACTTTCCTGACGTTTCCAATCACATGAATATTCGATTGGAAGCTGTTTTGGACAACTTTTCTTTCCTTCATGCCAAACACTTGGCAGACCTCCGTGCAACGTCCAGAACACGATGGGAGATGTTTTCTGTGCTCCCGCAGGTTTTCCTTGCCAGACAGAGTGGAAAAGCTTTCTGCTAGGATGTAGACCACAAAAGACGCTAAAGACGATGGTACGATGCTCTCCGGAGCTAAGAGCCGCTCCCGGGCTTCTTTCGGCAGAAGCGGCGCTAAGAGAGCACTCTGAGCGGTACAATCGTCTTTGCGCGAAGAAGCCGCTTCTTCGGCTCCGGGAGCCGGAGAGAGCGGCAGCATCGGAAAGGTGAAGAAGGAAGCTGTACAACACTGGGATTGTGTGCGCAGCTTGCCAACTGATAGAAAACAGTACCTTACCACTTTCCTGACGTTTCCAATCACATGAATATTCGATTGGAAGCTGTTTTGGACAACTTTTCTTTCCTTCATGCCAAACACTTGGCAGACCTCCGTGCAACGTCCAGAACATGATGGGAGATGTTTTCTGTGCTCCCGCAGGTTTTCCTTGCCAGACAGAGTGGAAAAGCTTTCTGCTAGGATGTAGACCACAAAAGACGCTAAAGACGAAGGTACGATGCTCTCCGGAGCTAAGCGCCGCTCCCGGGCTTCTTTCGGCAGAAGCGGCGCTAAGAGAGCACTGTGAGCGGTACAATGGTCTTTGCGCGAAGAAGCCGCTTCTTCGGCTCCGGGAGCCGGAGAGAGCGGCAGCATCGGAAAGGTGAAGAAGGAAGCTGTACAACACTGGGATTGTGTGCGCAGCTTGCCAACTGATAGAAAACAGTACCTTACCACTTTCCTGACGTTTCCAATCACATGAATATGCCATTGGAAGCTGTTTTGGACAACTTTTCTTTCCTTCATGCCAAACACTTGGCAGACCTCCGTGCAACGTCCAGAACACGATGGGAGATGTTTTCTGTGCTCCCGCAGGTTTTCCTTGCCAGACAGAGTGGAAAAGCTTTCTGCTAGGATGTAGACCACAAAAGACGCTAAAGACGAAGGTACGATGCTCTCCGGAGCTAAGAGCCGCTCCCGGGCTTCTTTCGGCAGAAGCGGCGCTAAGAGAGCACTGTGAGCGGTACAATGGTCTTTGCGCGAAGAAGCCGCTTCTTCGGCTCCGGGAGCCGGAGAGAGCGGCAGCATCGGAAAGGTGAAGAAGGAAGCTGTACAACACTGGGATTGTGTGCGCAGCTTGCCAACTGATAGAAAACAGTACCTTACACTTTCCTGACGTTTCCAATCACATGAATATTCGATTGGAAGCTGTTTTGGACAACTTTTCTTTCCTTCATGCCAAACACTTGGCATACCTCCGTGCAACGTCCAGAACACGATGGGAGATGTTTTCTGTGCTCCCGCAGGTTTTCCTTGCCAGACAGAGTGGAAAAGCTTTCTGCTAGGATGTAGACCACAAAAGACGCTAAAGACGAAGGTACGATTCTCTCCGGAGCTAAGCGCGGCTCCCGGGCTTCTTTCGGCAGAAGCGGCGCTAAGAGAGCACTGTGAGCGGTACAATCGTCTTTGCGCGAAGAAGCCGCTTCTTCGGCTCCGGGAGCCGGAGAGAGCGGCAGCATGGGAAAGGTGAAGAAGGAAGCTGTACAACACTGGGATTGTGTGCGCAGCTTGCCAACTGATAGAAAACAGTACCTTACACTTTCCTGACTTTTCCAATCACATGAATATTCGATAAGAAGCTGTTTTGGACAACTTTTCTTTCCTTCATGCCAAACACTTGGCAGACCTCCGTGCAACATCCAGAACACGATGGGTGATGTTTTCTGTGCTCCCGCAGGTTTTCCTTGCCAGACAGAGTGGAAAAGCTTTCTGCTAGGATGTAGACCACAAAAGACGCTAAAGACGAAGGTACGATGCTCTCCGGAGCTAAGAGCCGCTGCCGGGCTTCTTTCGGCAGAAGCGGCGCTAAGAGAGCACTGTGAGCGGTACAATCGTCTTTGCGCGAAGAAGCCGCTTCTTCGGCTCCGGGAGCCGGAGAGAGCGGCAGCATCGGAAAGGTGAAGAAGGAAGCTGTACAACACTGGGATTGTGTGCGCAGCTTGCCAACTGATAGAAAACAGTACCTTACACTTTCCTGACGTTTCCAATCACATGAATATTCGATTGGAAGCCATTTTGGACAACTTTTCTTTCCTTCATGCCAAACAATTGGCAGACCTCCGTGCAACGTCCAGAACAGGATGGGAGATGTTTTCTGTGCTCCCGCAGGTTTTCCTTGCCAGACAGAGTGGAAAAGCTTTCTGCTAGGATGTAGACCACAAAAGACGCTAAAGACGAAGGTACGATGCTCTCCGGAGCTAAGCGCGGCTCCCGGGCTTCTTTCGGCAGAAGCGGCGCAAAGAGAGCACTGTGAGCGGTACAATCGTCTTTGCGCGAAGAAGCCGCTTCTTCGGCTCCGGGAGCCGGAGAGAGCGGCAGCATCGGAAAGGTGAAGAAGGAAGCTGTACAACACTGGGATTGTGTGCGCAGCTTGCCAACTGATAGAAAACAGTACCTTACCACTTTCCTGACGTTTCCAATCACATGAATATTCGATTGGAAGCTGTTTTGGACAACTTTTCTTTCCTTCATGACAAACACTTGGCAGACCTCCGTGCAACGTCCAGAACACGATGGGAGATGTTTTCTGTGCTCCCGCAGGTTTTCCTTGCCAGACAGAGTGGAAAAGCTTTCTGCTAGGATGTAGACCACAAAAGACGCTAAAGACGAAGGTACGATGCTCTCCGGAGCTAAGCGCCGCTCCCGGGCTTCTTTCGGCAGAAGCGGCGCTAAGAGAGCACTGTGAGCGGTACAATCGTCTTTGCGCGAAGAAGCCGCTTCTTCGGCTCCGGGAGCCGGAGAGAGCGGCAGCATCGGAAAGGTGAAGAAGGAAGCTGTACAACACTGGGATTGTGTGCGCAGCTTGCCAACTGATAGAAAACAGTACCTTACACTTTCCTGACGTTTCCAATCACATGAATATTCGATTGGAAGCTGTTTTGGACAACTCTTCTTTCATTCATGCCAAGCATTTGGCAGACCTCCGTGCAACGTCCAGAACACGATGGGAGATGTTTTCTGTGCTCCCGCAGGTTTTCCTTGCCAGACAGAGTGGAAAAGCTTTCTGCTAGGATGTAGACCACAAAAGACGCTAAAGACGAAGGTACGATGCTCTCCGGAGCTAAGCGCCGCTCCCGGGCTTCTTTCGGCAGAAGCGGCGCTAAGAGAGCACTGTGAGCGGTACTATCGTCTTTGCACGAAGAAGCCGCTTCTTCGGCTCCGGGAGCCGGAGAGAGCGGCAGCATCGGAAAGGTGAAGAAGGAAGCTGTACAACACTGGGATTGTGTGCGCAGCTTGCCAACTGATAGAAAACAGTACCTTACACTTTCCTGACGTTTCCAATCACATGAATATTCGATTGGAAGCTGTTTTGGACAACTCTTCTTTCATTCATGCCAAGAACTTGGCAGACCTCGGTGCAACGTCCAGAACATGATGGGAGATGTTTTCTGTGCTCCCGCAGGTTTTCCTTGCCAGACAGAGTGGAAAAGCTTTCTGCTAGGATGTAGACCACAAAAGACGCTAAAGACGAAGGTACGATGCTCTCCGGAGCTAAGAGCCGCTCCCGGGCTTCTTTCGGCAGAAGCGGCGCTAAGAGAGCACTGTGAGCGGTACAATCGTCTTTGCGCGAAGAAGCCGCTTCTTCGGCTCCGGGAGCCGGAGAGAGCGGCAGCATCGGAAAGGTGAAGAAGGAAGCTGTACAACACTGGGATTGTGTGCGCAGCTTGCCAACTGATAGAAAACAGTACCTTACACTTTCCTGACGTTTCCAATCACATGAATATTCGATTGGAAGCTGTTTTGGACAACTTTTCTTTCCTTCATGACAAACACTTGGCAGACCTCCGTGCAACATCCAGAACACGATGGGAGATGTTTTCTGTGCTCCCGCAGGTTTTCCTTGCCAGACAGAGTGGAAAAGCTTTCTGCTAGGATGTAGACCACAAAAGACGCTAAAGACGAAGGTACGATGATCTCCGGAGCTAAGCGCCGCTCCCGGGCTTCTTTCGGCAGAAGCGGCGCTAAGAGAGCACTGTGAGCGGTACAATCGTCTTTGCGCGAAGAAGCCGCTTCTTCGGCTCCGGGAGCCGGAGAGAGCGGCAGCATCGGAAAGGTGAAGAAGGAAGCTGTACAACACTGGGATTGTGTGCGCAGCTTGCCAACTGATAGAAAACAGTACCTTACCACTTTCCTGACGTTTCCAATCACATGAATATTCGATTGGAAGCTGTTTTGGACAACTTTTCTTTCCTTCATGCCAAGAACTTGGCAGACCTCCGTGCAACGTCCAGAACACGATGGGAGATGTTTTCTGTGCTCCCGCAGGTTTTCCTTGCCAGACAGAGTGGAAAAGCTTTCTGCTAGGATGTAGACCACAAAAGACGCTAAAGACGAAGGTACGATGCTCTCCGGAGCTAAGAGCCGCTCCCGGGCTTCTTTCGGCAGAAGCGGCGCTAAGAGAGCACTGTGAGCGGTACAATCGTCTTTGCGCGAAGAAGCCGCTTCTTCGGCTCCGGGAGCCGGAGAGAGCGGCAGCATCGGAAAGGTGAAGAAGGAAGCTGTACAACACTGGGATTGTGTGCGCAGCTTGCCAACTGATAGAAAACAGTACCTTACACTTTCCTGACGTTTCCAATCACATGAATATGCGATTGGAAGCTGTTTTGGACAACTTTTCTTTCCTTCATGACAAACACTTGGCAGACCTCGTTGCAACGTCCAGAACAGGATGGGAGATGTTTTCTGTGCTCCCGCAGGTTTTCCTTGCCAGACAGAGTGGAAAAGCTTTCTGCTAGGATGTAGACCACAAAAGACGCTAAAGACGAAGGTACGATGCTCTCCGGAGCTAAGAGCCGCTCCCGGGCTTCTTTCGGCAGAAGCGGCGCTAAGAGAGCACTGTGAGCGGTACAATCGTCTTTGCGCGAAGAAGCCGCTTCTTCGGCTCCGGGAGCCGGAGAGAGCGGCAGCTTCGGAAAGGTGAAGAAGGAAGCTGTACAACACTGGGATTGTGTGCGCAGCTTGCCAACAGATAGAAGACTGTACCTTACACTTTCCTGATGTTTCCAATCACATGAATATTCGATTGGAAGCTGTTTTGGACAACTTTCCTTTCCTTCATGCCAAACACTTGGCAGACCTCCGTACAACGTCCAGAACACGATGGGAGATGTTTTCTGTGCTCCCGCAGGTTTTCCTTGCCAGACAGAGTGGAAAAGCTTTCTGCTAGGATGTAGACCACAAAAGACGCTAAAGACGAAGGTACGATGCTCTCCGGAGCTAAGCGCCGCTCCCGGGCTTCTTTCGGCAGAAGCGGCGCTAAGAGAGCACTGTGAGCGGTACAATCGTCTTTGCGCGAAGAAGCCGCTTCTTCGGCTCCGGGAGCCGGAGAGAGCGGCAGCATCGGAAAGGTGAAGAAGGAAGCTGTACAACACTGGGATTGTGTGCGCAGCTTGCCAACTGATAGAAAACAGTACCTTACCACTTTCCTGACGTTTCCAATCACATGAATATTCGATTGGAAGCTGTTTTGGACAACTTTCCTTTCCTTCATGCCAAACACTTGGCAGACCTCCGTGCAACGTCCAGAACACGATGGGAGATGTTTTCTGTGCTCCCGCAGGTTTTCCTTGCCAGACAGAGTGGAAAAGCTTTCTGCTAGGATGTAGACCACAAAAGACGCTAAAGACGAAGGTACGATGCTCTCCGGAGCTAAGCGCCGCTCCCGGGCTTCTTTCGGCAGAAGCGGCGCTAAGAGAGCACTGTGAGCGGTACAATCGTCTTTGCGCGAAGAAGCCGCTTCTTCGGCTCCGGGAGCCGGAGAGAGCGGCAGCATCGGAAAGGTGAAGAAGGAAGCTGTACAACACTGGGATTGTGTGCGCAGCTTGCCAACTGATAGAAAACTGTACCTTACACTTTCCTGACGTTTCCAATCACATGAATATTCGATTGGAAGCTGTTTTGGACAACTCTTCTTTCATTCATGCCAAGAACTTGGCAGACCTCCGTGCAACGTCCAGAACACGATGGGAGATGTTTTCTGTGCTCCCGCAGGTTTTCCTTGCCAGACAGAGTGGAAAAGCTTTCTGCTAGGATGTAGACCACAAAAGACGCTAAAGACGAAGGTACGATGCTCTCCGGAGCTAAGAGCCGCTCCCGGGCTTCTTTCGGCAGAAGCGGCGCTAAGAGAGCACTGTGAGCGGTACAATCGTCTTTGCGCGAAGAAGCCGCTTCTTTGGCTCCGGGAGCCGGAGAGAGCGGCAGCATCGGAAAGGTGAAGAAGGAAGCTGTACAACACTGGGATTGTGTGCGCAGCTTGCCAACTGATAGAAAACAGTACCTTACACTTTCCTGACGTTTCCAATCACATGAATATTCGATTGGAAGCTGTTTTGGACAACTTTTCTTTCCTTCATGACAAACACTTGGCAGACCTCCGTGCAACGTCCAGAACATGATGGGAGATGTTTTCTGTGCTCCCGCAGGTTTTCCTTGCCAGACAGAGTGGAAAAGCTTTCTGCTAGGATGTAGACCACAAAAGACGCTAAAGACGAAGGTACGATGCTCTCCGGAGCTAAGAGCCGCTCCCGGGCTTCTTTCGGCAGAAGCGGCGCTAAGAGAGCACTGTGAGCGGTACAATCGTCTTTGCGCGAAGAAGCCGCTTCTTCGGCTCCGGGAGCCGGAGAGAGCGGCAGCATCGGAAAGGTGAAGAAGGAAGCTGTACAACACTGGGATTGTGTGCGCAGCTTGCCAACAGATAGAAGACTGTACCTTACACTTTCCTGATGTTTCCAATCACATGAATATTCGATTGGAAGCTGTTTTGGACAACTTTTCTTTCCTTCATGCCAAACACTTGGCAGACCTCCGTGCAACATCCAGAACACGATGGGAGATGTTTTCTGTGCTCCCGCAGGTTTTCCTTGCCAGACAGAGTGGAAAAGCTTTCTGCTAGGATGTAGACCACAAAAGACGCTAAAGACGAAGGTACGATGCTCTCCGGAGCTAAGCGCCGATCCCAAGCTTCTTTCGGCAGAAGCGGCGCTAAGAGAGCACTGTGAGCGGTACAATGGTCTTTGCGCGAAGAAGCCGCTTCTTCGGCTCCGGGAGCCGGAGAGAGCGGCAGCATCGGAAAGGTGAAGAAGGAAGCTGTACAACACTGGGATTGTGTGCGCAGCTTGCCAACTGATAGAAAACAGTACCTTACCACTTTCCTGATGTTTCCAATCACATGAATATTCGATTGGAAGCTGTTTTGGACAACTTTTCTTTCCTTCATGCCAAACACTTGGCAGACCTCCGTGCAACGTCCAGAACACGATGGGAGATGTTTTCTGTGCTCCCGCAGGTTTTCCTTGCCAGACAGAGTGGAAAAGCTTTCTGCTAGGATGTAGACCACAAAAGACGCTAAAGACGAAGGTACGATGCTCTCCGGAGCTAAGAGCCGCTCCCGGGCTTCTTTCGGCAGAAGCGGCGCTAAGAGAGCACTGTGAGCGGTACAATCGTCTTTGCGCGAAGAAGCCGCTTCTTCGGCTCCGGGAGCCGGAGAGAGCGGCAGCTTCGGAAAGGTGAAGAAGGAAGCTGTACAACACTGGGATTGTGTGCGCAGCTTGCCAACTGATAGAAAACAGTACCTTACACTTTCCTGACTTTTCCAATCACATGAATATTCGATTGGAAGCTGTTTTGGACAACTTTTCTTTCCTTCATGCCAAACACTTGGCAGACCTCCGTGCAACATCCAGAACACGATGGGAGATGTTTTCTGTGCTCCCGCAGGTTTTCCTTGCCAGACAGAGTGGAAAAGCTTTCTGCTAGGATGTAGACCACAAAAGACGCTAAAGACGAAGGTACGATGCTCTCCGGAGCTAAGAGCCGCTCCCGGGCTTCTTTCGGCAGAAGCGGCGCTAAGAGAGCACTGTGAGCGGTACAATCGTCTTTGCGCGAAGAAGCCGCTTCTTCGGCTCCGGGAGCCGGAGAGAGCGGCAGCATCGGAAAGGTGAAGAAGGAAGCTGTACAACACTGGGATTGTGTGCGCAGCTTGCCAACTGATAGAAAACAGTACCTTACACTTTCCTGACGTTTCCAATCACATGAATATTCGATTGGAAGCTGTTTTGGAAAACTTTTCTTTCCTTCATGCCAAACACTTGGCAGACCTCGTTGCAACGTCCAGAACAGGATGGGAGATGTTTTCTGTGCTCCCGCAGGTTTTCCTTGCCAGACAGAGTGGAAAAGCTTTCTGCTAGGATGTAGACCACAAAAGACGCTAAAGACGAAGGTACGATGCCCTCCGGAGCTAAGCGCTGCTCCCGGGCTTCTTTCGGCAGAAGCGGCGCTAAGAGAGCACTGTGAGCGGTACAATCGTCTTTGCGCGAAGAAGCCGCTTCTTCGGCTCCGGGAGCCGGAGAGAGCGGCAGCTTCGGAAAGGTGAAGAAGGAAGCTGTACAACACTGGGATTGTGTGCGCAGCTTGCCAACTGATAGAAAACAGTACCTTACACTTTCCTGACTTTTCCAATCACATGAATATTCGATTGGAAGCTGTTTTGGACAACTTTTCTTTCCTTCATGCCAAACACTTGGCAGACCTCCGTGCAACATCCAGAACACGATGGGAGATGTTTTCTGTGCTCCCGCAGGTTTTCCTTGCCAGACAGAGTGGAAAAGCTTTCTGCTAGGATGTAGACCACAAAAGACGCTAAAGACGAAGGTACGATGCTCTCCGGAGCTAAGCGCCGCTCCCGGGCTTCTTTCGGCAGAAGCGGCGCTAAGAGAGCACTGTGAGCGGTACAATCGTCTTTGCGCGAAGAAGCCGCTTCTTCGGCTCCGGGAGCCGGAGAGAGCGGCAGCATCGGAAAGGTGAAGAAGGAAGCTGTACAACACTGGGATTGTGTGCGCAGCTTGCCAACTGATAGAAAACAGTACCTTACCACTTTCCTGACGTTTCCAATCACATGAATATGCCATTGGAAGCTGTTTTGGACAACTTTTCTTTCCTTCATGCCAAACACTTGGCAGACCTCCGTGCAACGTCCAGAACACGATGGGAGATGTTTTCTGTGCTCCCGCAGGTTTTCCTTGCCAGACAGAGTGGAAAAGCTTTCTGCTAGGATGTAGACCACAAAAGACGCTAAAGACGAAGGTACGATGCTCTCCGGAGCTAAGAGCCGCTCCCGGGCTTCTTTCGGCAGAAGCGGCGCTAAGAGAGCACTGTGAGCGGTACAATCGTCTTTGCGCGAAGAAGCCGCTTCTTCGGCTCCGGGAGCCGGAGAGAGCGGCAGCATCGGAAAGGTGAAGAAGGAAGCTGTACAACACTGGGATTGTGTGCGCAGCTTGCCAACTGATAGAAAACAGTACCTTACACTTTCCTGACGTTTCCAATCACATGAATATTCGATTGGAAGCTGTTTTGGACAACTTTTCTATCCTTCATGACAAACACTTGGCAGACCTCGGTGCAACGTCCAGAACAGGATGGGAGATGTTTTCTGTGCTCCCGCAGGTTTTCCTTGCCAGACAGAGTGGAAAAGCTTTCTGCTAGGATGTAGACCACAAAAGACGCTAAAGACGAAGGTACGATGCTCTCCGGAGCTAAGAGCCGCTCCCGGGCTTCTTTCGGCAGAAGCGGCGCTAAGAGAGCACTGTGAGCGGTACAATGGTCTTTGCGCGAACAGGCCGCTTCTTCGGCTCCGGGAGCCGGAGAGAGCGGCAGCATCGGAAAGGTGAAGAAGGAAGCTGTACAACACTGGGATTGTGTGCGCAGCTTGCCAACTGATAGAAAACAGTACCTTACACTTTCCTGACGTTTCCAATCACATGAATATTCGATTGGAAGCCATTTTGGACAACTTTTCTTTCCTTCATGCCAAACACTTGGCAGACCTCCGTGCAACGTCCAGAACACGATGGGAGATGTTTTCTGTGCTCCCGCAGGTTTTCCTTGCCAGACAGAGTGGAAAAGCTTTCTGCTAGGATGTAGACCACAAAAGACGCTAAAGACGAAGGTACGATGCTCTCCGGAGCTAAGCGCGGCTCCCGGGCTTCTTTCGGCAGAAGCGGCGCAAAGAGAGCACTGTGAGCGGTACAATCGTCTTTGCGCGAAGAAGCCGCTTCTTCGGCTCCGGGAGCCGGAGAGAGCGGCAGCATCGGAAAGGTGAAGAAGGAAGCTGTACAACACTGGGATTGTGTGCGCAGCTTGCCAACTGATAGAAAACAGTACCTTACCACTTTCCTGACGTTTCCAATCACATGAATATTCGATTGGAAGCTGTTTTGGACAACTTTTCTTTCCTTCATGACAAACACTTGGCAGACCTCCGTGCAACGTCCAGAACACGATGGGAGATGTTTTCTGTGCTCCCGCAGGTTTTCCTTGCCAGACAGAGTGGAAAAGCTTTCTGCTAGGATGTAGACCACAAAAGACGCTAAAGACGAAGGTACGATGCTCTCCGGAGCTAAGCGCCGCTCCCGGGCTTCTTTCGGCAGAAGCGGCGCTAAGAGAGCACTGTGAGCGGTACAATCGTCTTTGCGCGAAGAAGCCGCTTCTTCGGCTCCGGGAGCCGGAGAGAGCGGCAGCATCGGAAAGGTGAAGAAGGAAGCTGTACAACACTGGGATTGTGTGCGCAGCTTGCCAACTGATAGAAAACAGTACCTTACACTTTCCTGACGTTTCCAATCACATGAATATTCGATTGGAAGCTGTTTTGGACAACTCTTCTTTCATTCATGCCAAGCATTTGGCAGACCTCCGTGCAACGTCCAGAACACGATGGGAGATGTTTTCTGTGCTCCCGCAGGTTTTCCTTGCCAGACAGAGTGGAAAAGCTTTCTGCTAGGATGTAGACCACAAAAGACGCTAAAGACGAAGGTACGATGCTCTCCGGAGCTAAGCGCCGCTCCCGGGCTTCTTTCGGCAGAAGCGGCGCTAAGAGAGCACTGTGAGCGGTACTATCGTCTTTGCACGAAGAAGCCGCTTCTTCGGCTCCGGGAGCCGGAGAGAGCGGCAGCATCGGAAAGGTGAAGAAGGAAGCTGTACAACACTGGGATTGTGTGCGCAGCTTGCCAACTGATAGAAAACAGTACCTTACACTTTCCTGACGTTTCCAATCACATGAATATTCGATTGGAAGCTGTTTTGGACAACTCTTCTTTCATTCATGCCAAGAACTTGGCAGACCTCGGTGCAACGTCCAGAACATGATGGGAGATGTTTTCTGTGCTCCCGCAGGTTTTCCTTGCCAGACAGAGTGGAAAAGCTTTCTGCTAGGATGTAGACCACAAAAGACGCTAAAGACGAAGGTACGATGCTCTCCGGAGCTAAGAGCCGCTCCCGGGCTTCTTTCGGCAGAAGCGGCGCTAAGAGAGCACTGTGAGCGGTACAATCGTCTTTGCGCGAAGAAGCCGCTTCTTCGGCTCCGGGAGCCGGAGAGAGCGGCAGCATCGGAAAGGTGAAGAAGGAAGCTGTACAACACTGGGATTGTGTGCGCAGCTTGCCAACTGATAGAAAACAGTACCTTACACTTTCCTGACGTTTCCAATCACATGAATATTCGATTGGAAGCTGTTTTGGACAACTTTTCTTTCCTTCATGACAAACACTTGGCAGACCTCGTTGCAACGTCCAGAACACGATGGGAGATGTTTTCTGTGCTCCCGCAGGTTTTCCTTGCCAGACAGAGTGGAAAAGCTTTCTGCTAGGATGTAGACCACAAAAGACGCTAAAGACGAAGGTACGATGCTCTCCGGAGCTAAGAGCCGCTCCCGGGCTTCTTTCGGCAGAAGCGGCGCTAAGAGAGCACTGTGAGCGGTACAATCGTCTTTGCGCGAAGAAGCCGCTTCTTCGGCTCCGGGAGCCGGAGAGAGCGGCAGCATCGGAAAGGTGAAGAAGGAAGCTGTACAACACTGGGATTGTGTGCGCAGCTTGCCAACTGATAGAAAACAGTACCTTACCACTTTCCTGACTTTTCCAATCACATGAATATTCGATAAGAAGCTGTTTTGGACAACTTTTCTTTCCTTCATGCCAAACACTTGGCAGACCTCCGTGCAACATCCAGAACACGATGGGAGATGTTTTCTGTGCTCCCGCAGGTTTTCCTTGCCAGACAGAGTGGAAAAGCTTTCTGCTAGGATGTAGACCACAAAAGACGCTAAAGACGAAGGTACGATGATCTCCGGAGCTAAGCGCCGCTCCCGGGCTTCTTTCGGCAGAAGCGGCGCTAAGAGAGCACTGTGAGCGGTACAATCGTCTTTGCGCGAAGAAGCCGCTTCTTCGGCTCCGGGAGCCGGAGAGAGCGGCAGCATCGGAAAGGTGAAGAAGGAAGCTGTACAACACTGGGATTGTGTGCGCAGCTTGCCAACTGATAGAAAACAGTACCTTACACTTTCCTGACGTTTCCAATCACATGAATATTCGATTGGAAGCTGTTTTGGACAACTTTTCTTTCCTTCATGCCAAACACTTGGCAGACCTCCGTGCAACGTCCAGAACACGATGGGAGATGTTTTCTGTGCTCCCGCAGGTTTTCCTTGCCAGACAGAGTGGAAAAGCTTTCTGCTAGGATCTAGACCACAAAAGACGCTAAAGACGAAGGTACGATGCTCTCCGGAGCTAAGAGCCGCTCCCGGGCTTCTTTCGGCAGAAGCGGCGCTAAGAGAGCACTGTGAGCGGTACAATCGTCTTTGCGCGAAGAAGCCGCTTCTTCGGCTCCGGGAGCCGGAGAGAGCGGCAGCATCGGAAAGGTGAAGAAGGAAGCTGTACAACACTGGGATTGTGTGCGCAGCTTGCCAACTGATAGAAAACAGTACCTTACACTTTCCTGACGTTTCCAATCACATGAATATTCGATTGGAAGCTGTTTTGGACAACTTTTCTATCCTTCATGACAAACACTTGGCAGACCTCGGTGCAACGTCCAGAACAGGATGGGAGATGTTTTCTGTGCTCCCGCAGGTTTTCCTTGCCAGACAGAGTGGAAAAGCTTTCTGCTAGGATGTAGACCACAAAAGACGCTAAAGACGAAGGTACGATGCTCTCCGGAGCTAAGAGCCGCTCCCGGGCTTCTTTCGGCAGAAGCGGCGCTAAGAGAGCACTGTGAGCGGTACAATGGTCTTTGCGCGAACAGGCCGCTTCTTCGGCTCCGGGAGCCGGAGAGAGCGGCAGCATCGGAAAGGTGAAGAAGGAAGCTGTACAACACTGGGATTGTGTGCGCAGCTTGCCAACTGATAGAAAACAGTACCTTACACTTTCCTGACGTTTCCAATCACATGAATATTCGATTGGAAGCCATTTTGGACAACTTTTCTTTCCTTCATGCCAAACACTTGGCAGACCTCCGTGCAACGTCCAGAACACGATGGGAGATGTTTTCTGTGCTCCCGCAGGTTTTCCTTGCCAGACAGAGTGGAAAAGCTTTCTGCTAGGATGTAGACCACAAAAGACGCTAAAGACGAAGGTACGATGCTCTCCGGAGCTAAGCGCGGCTCCCGGGCTTCTTTCGGCAGAAGCGGCGCAAAGAGAGCACTGTGAGCGGTACAATCGTCTTTGCGCGAAGAAGCCGCTTCTTCGGCTCCGGGAGCCGGAGAGAGCGGCAGCATCGGAAAGGTGAAGAAGGAAGCTGTACAACACTGGGATTGTGTGCGCAGCTTGCCAACTGATAGAAAACAGTACCTTACCACTTTCCTGACGTTTCCAATCACATGAATATTCGATTGGAAGCTGTTTTGGACAACTTTTCTTTCCTTCATGACAAACACTTGGCAGACCTCCGTGCAACGTCCAGAACACGATGGGAGATGTTTTCTGTGCTCCCGCAGGTTTTCCTTGCCAGACAGAGTGGAAAAGCTTTCTGCTAGGATGTAGACCACAAAAGACGCTAAAGACGAAGGTACGATGCTCTCCGGAGCTAAGCGCCGCTCCCGGGCTTCTTTCGGCAGAAGCGGCGCTAAGAGAGCACTGTGAGCGGTACAATCGTCTTTGCGCGAAGAAGCCGCTTCTTCGGCTCCGGGAGCCGGAGAGAGCGGCAGCATCGAAAAGGTGAAGAAGGAAGCTGTACAACACTGGGATTGTGTGCGCAGCTTGCCAACTGATAGAAAACAGTACCTTACACTTTCCTGACGTTTCCAATCACATGAATATTCGATTGGAAGCTGTTTTGGACAACTCTTCTTTCATTCATGCCAAGCATTTGGCAGACCTCCGTGCAACGTCCAGAACACGATGGGAGATGTTTTCTGTGCTCCCGCAGGTTTTCCTTGCCAGACAGAGTGGAAAAGCTTTCTGCTAGGATGTAGACCACAAAAGACGCTAAAGACGAAGGTACGATGCTCTCCGGAGCTAAGCGCCGCTCCCGGGCTTCTTTCGGCAGAAGCGGCGCTAAGAGAGCACTGTGAGCGGTACTATCGTCTTTGCACGAAGAAGCCGCTTCTTCGGCTCCGGGAGCCGGAGAGAGCGGCAGCATCGGAAAGGTGAAGAAGGAAGCTGTACAACACTGGGATTGTGTGCGCAGCTTGCCAACTGATAGAAAACAGTACCTTACACTTTCCTGACGTTTCCAATCACATGAATATTCGATTGGAAGCTGTTTTGGACAACTTTTCTTTCCTTCATGCCAAACACTTGGCAGACCTCCGTGCAACGTCCAGAACACGATGGGAGATGTTTTCTGTGCTCCCGCAGGTTTTCCTTGCCAGACAGAGTGGAAAAGCTTTCTGCTAGGATGTAGACCACAAAAGACGCTAAAGACGAAGGTACGATGCTCTCCGGAGCTAAGAGCCGCTCCCGGGCTTCTTTCGGCAGAAGCGGCGCTAAGAGAGCACTGTGAGCGGTACAATCGTCTTTGCGCGAAGAAGCCGCTTCTTCGGCTCCGGGAGCCGGAGAGAGCGGCAGCTTCGGAAAGGTGAAGAAGGAAGCTGTACAACACTGGGATTGTGTGCGCAGCTTGCCAACTGATAGAAAACAGTACCTTACACTTTCCTGACTTTTCCAATCACATGAATATTCGATAAGAAGCTGTTTTGGACAACTTTTCTTTCCTTCATGCCAAACACTTGGCAGACCTCCGTGCAACATCCAGAACACGATGGGAGATGTTTTCTGTGCTCCCGCAGGTTTTCCTTGCCAGACAGAGTGGAAAAGCTTTCTGCTAGGATGTAGACCACAAAAGACGCTAAAGACGAAGGTACGATGCTCTCCGGAGCTAAGCGCCGCTCCCGGGCTTCTTTCGGCAGAAGCGGCGCTAAGAGAGCACTGTGAGCGGTACAATCGTCTTTGCGCGAAGAAGCCGCTTCTTCAGCTCCGGGAGCCGGAGAGAGCGGCAGCATCGGAAAGGTGAAGAAGGAAGCTGTACAACACTGGGATTGTGTGCGCAGCTTGCCAACTGATAGAAAACAGTACCTTACCACTTTCCTGACGTTTCCAATCACATGAATATTCGATTGGAAGCTGTTTTGGACAACTTTTCTTTCCTTCATGCCAAACACTTGGCAGACCTCCGTGCAACGTCCAGAACACGATGGGAGATGTTTTCTGTGCTCCCGCAGGTTTTCCTTGCCAGACAGAGTGGAAAAGCTTTCTGCTAGGATGTAGACCACAAAAGACGCTAAAGACGAAGGTACGATGCACTCCGGAGCTAAGCGCCGCTCCCGGGCTTCTTTCGGCAGAAGCGGCGCTAAGAGAGCACTGTGAGCGGTACAATCGTCTTTGCGCGAAGAAGCCGCTTCTTCGGCTCCGGGAGCCGGAGAGAGCGGCAGCTTCGGAAAGGTGAAGAAGGAAGCTGTACAACACTGGGATTGTGTGCGCAGCTTGCCAACTGATAGAAAACAGTACCTTACACTTTCCTGACGTTTCCAATCACATGAATATTCGATTGGAAGCTGTTTTGGACAACTCTTCTTTCATTCATGCCAAGCATTTGGCAGACATCCGTGCAACGTCCAGAACACGATGGGAGATGTTTTCTGTGCTCCCGCAGGTTTTCCTTGCCAGACAGAGTGGAAAAGCTTTCTGCTAGGATGTAGACCACAAAAGACGCTAAAGACGAAGGTACGATGCTCTCCGGAGCTAAGCGCCGCTCCCGGGCTTCTTTCGGCAGAAGCGGCGCTAAGAGAGCACTGTGAGCGGTACAATCGTCTTTGCGCGAAGAAGCCGCTTCTTCGGCTCCGGGAGCCGGAGAGAGCGGCAGCATCGGAAAGGTGAAGAAGGAAGCTGTACAACACTGGGATTGTGTGCGCAGCTTGCCAACTGATAGAAAACTGTACCTTACACTTTCCTGACGTTTCCAATCACATGAATATTCGATTGGAAGCTGTTTTGGACAACTCTTCTTTCATTCATGCCAAGAACTTGGCAGACCTCCGTGCCACGTCCAGAACACGATGGGAGATGTTTTCTGTGCTCCCGCAGGTTTTCCTTGCCAGACAGAGTGGAAAAGCTTTCTGCTAGGATGTAGACCACAAAAGACGCTAAAGACGAAGGTACGATGCTCTCCGGAGCTAAGAGCCGCTCCCGGGCTTCTTTCGGCAGAAGCGGCGCTAAGAGAGCACTGTGAGCGGTACAATCGTCTTTGCGCGAAGAAGCCGCTTCTTCGGCTCCGGGAGCCGGAGAGAGCGGCAGCATCGGAAAGGTGAAGAAGGAAGCTGTACAACACTGGGATTGTGTGCGCAGCTTGCCAACTGATAGAAAACAGTACCTTACACTTTCCTGACGTTTCCAATCACATGAATATTCGATTGGAAGCTGTTTTGGACAACTCTTCTTTCATTCATGCCAAGCATTTGGCAGACCTCCGTGCAACGTCCAGAACACGATGGGAGATGTTTTCTGTGCTCCCGCAGGTTTTCCTTGCCAGACAGAGTGGAAAAGCTTTCTGCTAGGATGTAGACCACAAAAGACGCTAAAGACGAAGGTACGATGCTCTCCGGAGCTAAGAGCCGCTCCCGGGCTTCTTTCGGCAGAAGCGGCGCTAAGAGAGCACTGTGAGTGGTACAATCGTCTTTGCGCGAAGAAGCCGCTTCTTCGGCTCCGGGAGCCGGAGAGAGCGGCAGCATCGGAAAGGTGAAGAAGGAAGCTGTACAACACTGGGATTGTGTGCGCAGCTTGCCAACTGATAGAAAACTGTACCTTACACTTTCCTGACGTTTCCAATCACATGAATATTCGATTGGAAGCTGTTTTGGACAACTCTTCTTTCATTCATGCCAAGAACTTGGCAGACCTCCGTGCAACGTCCAGAACACGATGGGAGATGTTTGCTGTGCTCCCGCAGGTTTTCCTTGCCAGACAGAGTGGAAAAGCTTTCTGCTAGGATCTAGACCACAAAAGACGCTAAAGACGAAGGTACGATGCTCTCCGGAGCTAAGAGCCGCTCCCGGGCTTCTTTCGGCAGAAGCGGCGCTAAGAGAGCACTGTGAGCGGTACAATCGTCTTTGCGCGAAGAAGCCGCTTCTTCGGCTCCGGGAGCCAGAGAGAGTGGCAGCATCGGAAAGGTGAAGAAGAAAGCTGTACAACACTGGGATTGTGTGCGCAGCTTGCCATCTGATAGAAAACAGTACCTTTCCACTTTCCTGACGTTTCCAATAACATGAATATTCGATACGAAGCTGTTTTGTACAACTTTTTTTTCCTTCATGCCAAACACTTGGCAGACCTCCGTGCAATGTCCAGAACATGATGGGAGATGTTTTCTGTGCTCCCGCAGGTTTTCCTTGCCAGACAGAGTGGAAAAGCTTTCTGCTAGGATGTAGACCACAAAAGACGCTAAAGACGAAGGTACGATGCTCTCCGGAGCTAAGAGCCGCTCCCGGGCTTCTTTCGGCAGAAGCCGCGCTAAGAGAGCACTGTGAGCGGTACAATCGTCTTTGCGCGAAGAAGCCAATTCTTTGGCTCCGGGAGCCGGAGAGAGCGGCAGCATCCGAAAGGTGAAGAAGGAAGCTGTACAACACTGGGATTGTGTGCGCAGCTTGCCAACTGATAGAAAACAGTACCTTACCACTTTCCTGACGTTTCCAATCACATGAATATTCAATTGGAAGCTGTTTTGGACAACTTTTCTTTCCTTCATGCCAAACACTTGGCAGACCTCCGTGCAACGTCCAGAACACGATGGGAGATGTTTTCTGTGCTCCCGCAGGTTTTCCTTGCCAGACAGAGTGGAAAAGCTTTCTGCTAGGATGTAGACCACAAAAGACGCTAAAGACGAAGGTACGATTCTGTCCGGAGCTAAGCGCCGCTCCCGGGCTTCTTTCGGCAGAAGCGGCGCTAAGAGAGCACTGTGAGCGGTACAATCGTCTTTGCACGAAGAAGCCGCTTCTTCGGCTCCGGGAGCCGGAGAGAGCGGCAGCATCGGAAAGGTGAAGAAGGAAGCTGTACAACACTGGGATTGTGTGCGCAGCTTGCCAACTGATAGAAAACTGTACCTTACCACTTTCCTGACGTTTCCAATCACATGAATATTCGATTGGAAGCTGTTTTGGACAACTCTTCTTTCATTCATGCCAAGAACTTGGCAGACCTCCGTGCAACGTCCAGAACACGATGGGAGATGTTTTCTGTGCTCCCGCAGGTTTTCCTTGCCAGACAGAGTGGAAAAGCTTTCTGCTAGGATCTAGACCACAAAAGACGCTAAAGACGAAGGTACGATGCTCTCCGGAGCTAAGAGCCGCTCCCGGGCTTCTTTCGGCAGAAGCGGCGCTAAGAGAGCACTGTGAGCGGTACAATCGTCTTTGCGCGAAGAAGCCGCTTCTTCGGCTCCGGGAGCCGGAGAGAGCGGCAGCATCGGAAAGGTGAAGAAGGAAGCTGTACAACACTGGGATTGTGTGCGCAGCTTGCCAACTGATAGAAAACAGTACCTTACACTTTCCTGACGTTTCCAATCACATGAATATTCGATTGGAAGCTGTTTTGGACAACTTTTCTTTCCTTCATGACAAACACTTGGCAGACCTCGTTGCAACGTCCAGAACAGGATGGGAGATGTTTTCTGTGCTCCCGCAGGTTTTCCTTGCCAGACAGAGTGGAAAAGCTTTCTGCTAGGATGTAGACCACAAAAGACGCTAAAGACGAAGGTACGATGCTCTCCGGAGCTAAGAGCCGCTCCCGGGCTTCTTTCGGCAGAAGCGGCGCTAAGAGAGCACTGTGAGCGGTACAATCGTCTTTGCGCGAAGAAGCCGCTTCTTCGGCTCCGGGAGCCGGAGAGAGCGGCAGCTTCGGAAAGGTGAAGAAGGAAGCTGTACAACACTGGGATTGTGTGCGCAGCTTGCCAACAGATAGAAGACTGTACCTTACACTTTCCTGATGTTTCCAATCACATGAATATTCGATTGGAAGCTGTTTTGGACAACTTTCCTTTCCTTCATGCCAAACACTTGGCAGACCTCCGTACAACGTCCAGAACACGATGGGAGATGTTTTCTGTGCTCCCGCAGGTTTTCCTTGCCAGACAGAGTGGAAAAGCTTTCTGCTAGGATGTAGACCACAAAAGACGCTAAAGACGAAGGTACGATGCTCTCCGGAGCTAAGCGCCGCTCCCGGGCTTCTTTCGGCAGAAGCGGCGCTAAGAGAGCACTGTGAGCGGTACAATCGTCTTTGCGCGAAGAAGCCGCTTCTTCGGCTCCGGGAGCCGGAGAGAGCGGCAGCATCGGAAAGGTGAAGAAGGAAGCTGTACAACACTGGGATTGTGTGCGCAGCTTGCCAACTGATAGAAAACAGTACCTTACCACTTTCCTGACGTTTCCAATCACATGAATATTCGATTGGAAGCTGTTTTGGACAACTTTCCTTTCCTTCATGCCAAACACTTGGCAGACCTCCGTGCAACGTCCAGAACACGATGGGAGATGTTTTCTGTGCTCCCGCAGGTTTTCCTTGCCAGACAGAGTGGAAAAGCTTTCTGCTAGGATGTAGACCACAAAAGACGCTAAAGACGAAGGTACGATGCTCTCCGGAGCTAAGCGCCGCTCCCGGGCTTCTTTCGGCAGAAGCGGCGCTAAGAGAGCACTGTGAGCGGTACAATCGTCTTTGTACGAAGAAGCCGCTTCTTCGGCTCCGGGAGCCGGAGAGAGCGGCAGCATCGGAAAGGTGAAGAAGGAAGCTGTACAACACTGGGATTGTGTGCGCAGCTTGCCAACTGATAGAAAACTGTACCTTACACTTTCCTGACATTTCCAATCACATGAATATTCGATTGGAAGCTGTTTTGGACAACTCTTCTTTCATTCATGCCAAGAACTTGGCAGACCTCCGTGCAACGTCCAGAACACGATGGGAGATGTTTTCTGTGCTCCCGCAGGTTTTCCTTGCCAGACAGAGTGGAAAAGCTTTCTGCTAGGATGTAGACCACAAAAGACGCTAAAGACGAAGGTACGATGCTCTCCGGAGCTAAGAGCCGCTCCCGGGCTTCTTTCGGCAGAAGCGGCGCTAAGAGAGCACTGTGAGCGGTACAATCGTCTTTGCGCGAAGAAGCCGCTTCTTCGGCTCCGGGAGCCGGAGAGAGCGGCAGCATCGGAAAGGTGAAGAAGGAAGCTGTACAACACTGGGATTGTGTGCGCAGCTTGCCAACTGATAGAAAACAGTACCTTACCACTTTCCTGATGTTTCCAATCACATGAATATTCGATTGGAAGCTGTTTTGGACAACTTTCCTTTCCTTCATGCCAAACACTTGGCAGACCTCCGTACAACGTCCAGAACACGATGGGAGATGTTTTCTGTGCTCCCGCAGGTTTTCCTTGCCAGACAGAGTGGAAAAGCTTTCTGCTAGGATGTAGACCACAAAAGACGCTAAAGACGAAGGTACGATGCTCTCCGGAGCTAAGCGCCGCTCCCGGGCTTCTTTCGGCAGAAGCGGCGCTAAGAGAGCACTGTGAGCGGTACAATGGTCTTTGCGCGAAGAAGCCGCTTCTTCGGCTCCGGGAGCCGGAGAGAGCGGCAGCATCGGAAAGGTGAAGAAGGAAGCTGTACAACACTGGGATTGTGTGCGCAGCTTGCCAACTGATAGAAAACAGTACCTTACCACTTTCCTGACGTTTCCAATCACATGAATATTCGATTGGAAGCTGTTTTGGACAACTTTCCTTTCCTTCATGCCAAACACTTGGCAGACCTCCGTACAACGTCCAGAACACGATGGGAGATGTTTTCTGTGCTCCCGCAGGTTTTCCTTGCCAGACAGAGTGGAAAAGCTTTCTGCTAGGATGTAGACCACAAAAGACGCTAAAGACGAAGGTACGATGCTCTCCGGAGCTAAGCGCCGCTCCCGGGCTTCTTTCGGCAGAAGCGGCGCTAAGAGAGCACTGTGAGCGGTACAATCGTCTTTGCGCGAAGAAGCCGCTTCTTCGGCTCCGGGAGCCGGAGAGAGCGGCAGCATCGGAAAGGTGAAGAAGGAAGCTGTACAACACTGGGATTGTGTGCGCAGCTTGCCAACTGATAGAAAACAGTACCTTACACTTTCCTGACGTTTCCAATCACATGAATATTCGATTGGAAGCTGTTTTGGACAACTTTTCTTTCCTTCATGCCAAACACTTGGCAGACCTCCGTGCAACGTCCAGAACATGATGGGAGATGTTTTCTGTGCTCCCGCAGGTTTTCCTTGCCAGACAGAGTGGAAAAGCTTTCTGCTAGGATGTAGACCACAAAAGACGCTAAAGACGAAGGTACGATGCTCTCCGGAGCTAAGCGCGTCTCCCGGGCTTCTTTCGGCAGAAGCGGCGCTAAGAGAGCACTGTGAGCGGTACAATCGTCTTTGCGCGAAGAAGCCGCTTCTTCGGCTCCGGGAGCCGGAGAGAGCGGCAGCTTCGGAAAGGTGAGGAAGGAAGCTGTACAACACTGGGATTGTGTGCGCAGCTTGCCAACTGATAGAAAACAGTACCTTACACTTTCCTGACTTTTCCAATCACATGAATATTCGATAAGAAGCTGTTTTGGACAACTTTTCTTTCCTTCATGCCAAACACTTGGCAGACCTCCGTGCAACATCCAGAACACGATGGGAGATGTTTTCTGTGCTCCCGCAGGTTTTCCTTGCCAGACAGAGTGGAAAAGCTTTCTGCTAGGATCTAGACCACAAAAGACGCTAAAGACGAAGGTACGATGCTCTCCGGAGCTAAGAGCCGCTCCCGGGCTTCTTTCGGCAGAAGCGGCGCTAAGAGAGCACTGTGAGCGGTACAATGGTCTTTGCGCGAAGAAGCCGCTTCTTCGGCTCCGGGAGCCGGAGAGAGCGGCAGCGTCGGAAAGGTGAAGAAGGAAGCTGTACAACACTGGGATTGTGTGCGCAGCTTGCCAACTGATAGAAAACAGTACCTTACACTTTCCTGACGTTTCCAATTACATGAATATTCGATTGGAAGCTGTTTTGGACAACTTTTCTTTCCTTCATGCCAAACACTTGGCAGACCTCCGTGCAACGTCCAGAACACGATGGGAGATGTTTTCTGTGCTCCCGCAGGTTTTCCTTGCCAGACAGAGTGGAAAAGCTTTCTGCTAGGATGTAGACCACAAAAGACGCTAAAGACGAAGGTACGATGCTCTCCGGAGCTAAGCGCGGCTCCCGGGCTTCTTTCGGCAGAAGCGGCGCTAAGAGAGCACTGTGAGCGGTACAATCGTCTTTGCGCGAAGAAGCCGCTTCTTCGGCTCCGGGAGCCGGAGAGAGCGGCAGCTTCGGAAAGGTGAAGAAGGAAGCTGTACAACACTGGGATTGTGTGCGCAGCTTGCCAACTGATAGAAAACAGTACCTTACACTTTCCTGACTTTTCCAATCACATGAATATTCGATAAGAAGCTGTTTTGGACAACTTTTCTTTCCTTCATGCCAAACACTTGGCAGACCTCCGTGCAACATCCAGAACACGATGGGAGATGTTTTCTGTGCTCCCGCAGGTTTTCCTTACCAGACAGAGTGGAAAAGCTTTCTGCTAGGATGTAGACCACAAAAGACGCTAAAGACGAAGGTACGATGCTCTCCGGAGCTAAGCGCCGCTCCTGGGCTTCTTTCGGCAGAAGCGGCGCTAAGAGAGCACTGTGAGCGGTACAATCGTCTTTGCGCGAAGAAGCCGCTTCTTCAGCTCCGGGAGCCGGAGAGAGCGGCAGCATCGGAAAGGTGAAGAAGGAAGCTGTACAACACTGGGATTGTGTGCGCAGCTTGCCAACTGATAGAAAACAGTACCTTACCACTTTCCTGACGTTTCCAATCACATGAATATTCGATTGGAAGCTGTTTTGGACAACTTTTCTTTCCTTCATGCCAAACACTTGGCAGACCTCCGTGCAACGTCCAGAACACGATGGGAGATGTTTTCTGTGCTCCCGCAGGTTTTCCTTGCCAGACAGAGTGGAAAAGCTTTCTGCTAGGATGTAGACCACAAAAGACGCTAAAGACGAAGGTACGATGCTCTCCAGAGCTAAGCGCCGCTCCCGGGCTTCTTTCGGCAGAAGCGGCGCTAAGAGAGCACTGTGAGCGGTACAATCGTCTTTGCGCGAAGAAGCCGCTTCTTCGGCTCCGGGAGCCAGAGAGAGTGGCAGCATCGGAAAGGTGAAGAAGAAAGCTGTACAACACTGGGATTGTGTGCGCAGCTTGCCATCTGATAGAAAACAGTACCTTTCCACTTTCCTGACGTTTCCAATAACATGAATATTCGATACGAAGCTGTTTTGTACAACTTTTTTTTCCTTCATGCCAAACACTTGGCAGACCTCGGTGCAACGTCCAGAACAGGATGGGAGATGTTTTCTGTGCTCCCGCAGGTTTTCCTTGCCAGACAGAGTGGAAAAGCTTTCTGCTAGGATGTAGACCACAAAAGACGCTAAAGACGAAGGTACGATGCTCTCCGGAGCTAAGAGCCGCTCCCGGGCTTCTTTCGGCAGAAGCCGCGCTAAGAGAGCACTGTGAGCGGTACAATCGTCTTTGCGCGAAGAAGCCAATTCTTTGGCTCCGGGAGCCGGAGAGAGCGGCAGCATCCGAAAGGTGAAGAAGGAAGCTGTACAACACTGGGATTGTGTGCGCAGCTTGCCAACTGATAGAAAACAGTACCTTACCACTTTCCTGACGTTTCCAATCACATGAATATTCAATTGGAAGCTGTTTTGGACAACTTTTCTTTCCTTCATGCCAAACACTTGGCAGACCTCCGTGCAACGTCCAGAACACGATGGGAGATGTTTTCTGTGCTCCCGCAGGTTTTCCTTGCCAGACAGAGTGGAAAAGCTTTGTGCTAGGATGTAGACCACAAAAGACGCTAAAGACGAAGGTACGATTCTGTCCGGAGCTAAGCGCCGCTCCCGGGCTTCTTTCGGCAGAAGCGGCGCTAAGAGAGCACTGTGAGCGGTACAATCGTCTTTGCACGAAGAAGCCGCTTCTTCGGCTCCGGGAGACGGAGAGAGCGGCAGCATCGGAAAGGTGAAGAAGGAAGCTGTACAACACTGGGATTGTGTGCGCAGCTTGCCAACTGATAGAAAACTGTACCTTACCACTTTCCTGACGTTTCCAATCACATGAATATTCGATTGGAAGCTGTTTTGGACAACTCTTCTTTCATTCATGCCAAGAACTTGGCAGACCTCCGTGCAACGTCCAGAACACGATGGGAGATGTTTTCTGTGCTCCCGCAGGTTTTCCTTGCCAGACAGAGTGGAAAAGCTTTCTGCTAGGATCTAGACCACAAAAGACGCTAAAGACGAAGGTACGATGCTCTCCGGAGCTAAGAGCCGCTCCCGGGCTTCTTTCGGCAGAAGCGGCGCTAAGAGAGCACTGTGAGCGGTACAATCGTCTTTGCGCGAAGAAGCCGCTTCTTCGGCTCCGGGAGCCGGAGAGAGCGGCAGCATCGGAAAGGTGAAGAAGGAAGCTGTACAACACTGGGATTGTGTGCGCAGCTTGCCAACTGATAGAAAACAGTACCTTACACTTTCCTGACGTTTCCAATCACATGAATATTCGATTGGAAGCTGTTTTGGACAACTTTTCTTTCCTTCATGACAAACACTTGGCAGACCTCGTTGCAACGTCCAGAACAGGATGGGAGATGTTTTCTGTGCTCCCGCAGGTTTTCCTTGCCAGACAGAGTGGAAAAGCTTTCTGCTAGGATGTAGACCACAAAAGACGCTAAAGACGAAGGTACGATGCTCTCCGGAGCTAAGAGCCGCTCCCGGGCTTCTTTCGGCAGAAGCGGCGCTAAGAGAGCACTGTGAGCGGTACAATCGTCTTTGCGCGAAGAAGCCGCTTCTTCGGCTCCGGGAGCCGGAGAGAGCGGCAGCTTCGGAAAGGTGAAGAAGGAAGCTGTACAACACTGGGATTGTGTGCGCAGCTTGCCAACAGATAGAAGACTGTACCTTACACTTTCCTGATGTTTCCAATCACATGAATATTCGATTGGAAGCTGTTTTGGACAACTTTCCTTTCCTTCATGCCAAACACTTGGCAGACCTCCGTACAACGTCCAGAACACGATGGGAGATGTTTTCTGTGCTCCCGCAGGTTTTCCTTGCCAGACAGATTGGAAAAGCTTTCTGCTAGGATGTAGACCACAAAAGACGCTAAAGACGAAGGTACGATGCTCTCCGGAGCTAAGCGCCGCTCCCGGGCTTCTTTCGGCAGAAGCGGCGCTAAGAGAGCACTGTGAGCGGTACAATCGTCTTTGCGCGAAGAAGCCGCTTCTTCGGCTCCGGGAGCCGGAGAGAGCGGCAGCATCGGAAAGGTGAAGAAGGAAGCTGTACAACACTGGGATTGTGTGCGCAGCTTGCCAACTGATAGAAAACAGTACCTTACCACTTTCCTGACGTTTCCAATCACATGAATATTCGATTGGAAGCTGTTTTGGACAACTTTCCTTTCCTTCATGCCAAACACTTGGCAGACCTCCGTGCAACGTCCAGAACACGATGGGAGATGTTTTCTGTGCTCCCGCAGGTTTTCCTTGCCAGACAGAGTGGAAAAGCTTTCTGCTAGGATGTAGACCACAAAAGACGCTAAAGACGAAGGTACGATGCTCTCCGGAGCTAAGCGCCGCTCCCGGGCTTCTTTCGGCAGAAGCGGCGCTAAGAGAGCACTGTGAGCGGTACAATCGTCTTTGTACGAAGAAGCCGCTTCTTCGGCTCCGGGAGCCGGAGAGAGCGGCAGCATCGGAAAGGTGAAGAAGGAAGCTGTACAACACTGGGATTGTGTGCGCAGCTTGCCAACTGATAGAAAACTGTACCTTACACTTTCCTGACATTTCCAATCACATGAATATTCGATTGGAAGCTGTTTTGGACAACTCTTCTTTCATTCATGCCAAGAACTTGGCAGACCTCCGTGCAACGTCCAGAACACGATGGGAGATGTTTTCTGTGCTCCCGCAGGTTTTCCTTGCCAGACAGAGTGGAAAAGCTTTCTGCTAGCATGTAGACCACAAAAGACGCTAAAGACGAAGGTACGATGCTCTCCGGAGCTAAGAGCCGCTCCCGGGCTTCTTTCGGCAGAAGCGGCGCTAAGAGAGCACTGTGAGCGGTACAATCGTCTTTGCGCGAAGAAGCCGCTTCTTCGGCTCCGGGAGCCGGAGAGAGCGGCAGCATCGGAAAGGTGAAGAAGGAAGCTGTACAACACTGGGATTGTGTGCGCAGCTTGCCAACTGATAGAAAACAGTACCTTACCACTTTCCTGATGTTTCCAATCACATGAATATTCGATTGGAAGCTGTTTTGGACAACTTTCCTTTCCTTCATGCCAAACACTTGGCAGACCTCCGTACAACGTCCAGAACACGATGGGAGATGTTTTCTGTGCTCCCGCAGGTTTTCCTTGCCAGACAGAGTGGAAAAGCTTTCTGCTAGGATGTAGACCACAAAAGACGCTAAAGACGAAGGTACGATGCTCTCCGGAGCTAAGCGCCGCTCCCGGGCTTCTTTCGGCAGAAGCGGCGCTAAGAGAGCACTGTGAGCGGTACAATGGTCTTTGCGCGAAGAAGCCGCTTCTTCGGCTCCGGGAGCCGGAGAGAGCGGCAGCATCGGAAAGGTGAAGAAGGAAGCTGTACAACACTGGGATTGTGTGCGCAGCTTGCCAACTGATAGAAAACAGTACCTTACTACTTTCCTGACGTTTCCAATCACATGAATATTCGATTGGAAGCTGTTTTGGACAACTTTCCTTTCCTTCATGCCAAACACTTGGCAGACCTCCGTACAACGTCCAGAACACGATGGGAGATGTTTTCTGTGCTCCCGCAGGTTTTCCTTGCCAGACAGAGTGGAAAAGCTTTCTGCTAGGATGTAGACCACAAAAGACGCTAAAGACGAAGGTACGATGCTCTCCGGAGCAAAGCGCCGCTCCCGGGCTTCTTTCGGCAGAAGCGGCGCTAAGAGAGCACTGTGAGCGGTACAATCGTCTTTGCGCGAAGAAGCCGCTTCTTCGGCTCCGGGAGCCGGAGAGAGCGGCAGCATCGGAAAGGTGAAGAAGGAAGCTGTACAACACTGGGATTGTGTGCGCAGCTTGCCAACTGATAGAAAACAGTACCTTACACTTTCCTGACGTTTCCAATCACATGAATATTCGATTGGAAGCTGTTTTGGACAACTTTTCTTTCCTTCATGCCAAACACTTGGCATACCTCCGTGCAACATCCAGAACATGATGGGAGATGTTTTCTGTGCTCCCGCAGGTTTTCCTTGCCAGACAGAGTGGAAAAGCTTTCTGCTAGGATGTAGACCACAAAAGACGCTAAAGACGAAGGTACGATGCTCTCCGGAGCTAAGCGCCGCTCCCGGGCTTCTTTCGGCAGAAGCGGCGCTAAGAGAGCACTGTGAGCGGTACAATCGTCTTTGCGCGAAGAAGCCGCTTCTTCGGCTCCGGGAGCCGGAGAGAGCGGCAGCTTCGGAAAGGTGAGGAAGGAAGCTGTACAACACTGGGATTGTGTGCGCAGCTTGCCAACTGATAGAAAACAGTACCTTACACTTTCCTGACTTTTCCAATCACATGAATATTCGATAAGAAGCTGTTTTGGACAACTTTTCTTTCCTTCATGCCAAACACTTGGCAGACCTCCGTGCAACATCCAGAACACGATGGGAGATGTTTTCTGTGCTCCCGCAGGTTTTCCTTGCCAGACAGAGTGGAAAAGCTTTCTGCTAGGATCTAGACCACAAAAGACGCTAAAGACGAAGGTACGATGCTCTCCGGAGCTAAGAGCCGCTCCCGGGCTTCTTTCGGCAGAAGCGGCGCTAAGAGAGCACTGTGAGCGGTACAATGGTCTTTGCGCGAAGAAGCCGCTTCTTCGGCTCCGGGAGCCGGAGAGAGCGGCAGCGTCGGAAAGGTGAAGAAGGAAGCTGTACAACACTGGGATTGTGTGCGCAGCTTGCCAACTGATAGAAAACAGTACCTTACACTTTCCTGACGTTTCCAATTACATGAATATTCGATTGGAAGCTGTTTTGGACAACTTTTCTTTCCTTCATGCCAAACACTTGGCAGACCTCCGTGCAACGTCCAGAACATGATGGGAGATGTTTTCTGTGCTCCCGCAGGTTTTCCTTGCCAGACAGAGTGGAAAAGCTTTCTGCTAGGATGTAGACCACAAAAGACGCTAAAGACGAAGGTACGATGCTCTCCGGAGCTAAGCGCGGCTCCCGGGCTTCTTTCGGCAGAAGCGGCGCAAAGAGAGCACTGTGAGCGGTACAATCGTCTTTGCGCGAAGAAGCCGCTTCTTCGGCTCCGGGAGCCGGAGAGAGCGGCAGCTTCGGAAAGGTGAAGAAGGAAGCTGTACAACACTGGGATTGTGTGCGCAGCTTGCCAACTGATAGAAAACAGTACCTTACACTTTCCTGACTTTTCCAATCACATGAATATTCGATAAGAAGCTGTTTTGGACAACTTTTCTTTCCTTCATGCCAAACACTTGGCAGACCTCCGTGCAACATCCAGAACACGATGGGAGATGTTTTCTGTGCTCCCGCAGGTTTTCCTTACCAGACAGAGTGGAAAAGCTTTCTGCTAGGATGTAGACCACAAAAGACGCTAAAGACGAAGGTACGATGCTCTCCGGAGCTAAGCGCCGCTCCCGGGCTTCTTTCGGCAGAAGCGGCGCTAAGAGAGCACTGTGAGCGGTACAATCGTCTTTGCGCGAAGAAGCCGCTTCTTCAGCTCCGGGAGCCGGAGAGAGCGGCAGCATCGGAAAGGTGAAGAAGGAAGCTGTACAACACTGGGATTGTGTGCGCAGCTTGCCAACTGATAGAAAACAGTACCTTACCACTTTCCTGACGTTTCCAATCACATGAATATTCGATTGGAAGCTGTTTTGGACAACTTTTCTTTCCTTCATGCCAAACACTTGGCAGACCTCCGTGCAACGTCCAGAACACGATGGGAGATGTTTTCTGTGCTCCCGCAGGTTTTCCTTGCCAGACAGAGTGGAAAAGCTTTCTGCTAGGATGTAGACCACAAAAGACGCTAAAGACGAAGGTACGATGCTCTCCGGAGCTAAGCGCCGCTCCCGGGCTTCTTTCGGCAGAAGCGGCGCTAAGAGAGCACTGTGAGCGGTACAATCGTCTTTGCGCGAAGAAGCCGCTTCTTCGGCTCCGGGAGCCGGAGAGAGCGGCAGCTTCGGAAAGGTGAAGAAGGAAGCTGTACAACACTGGGATTGTGTGCGCAGCTTGCCAACTGATAGAAAACAGTACCTTACACTTTCCTGACGTTTCCAATCACATGAATATTCGATTGGAAGCTGTTTTGGACAACTCTTCTTTCATTCATGCCAAGCATTTGGCAGACCTCCGTGCAACGTCCAGAACACGATGGGAGATTTTTTCTGTGCTCCCGCAGGTTTTCCTTGCCAGACAGAGTGGAAAAGCTTTCTGCTAGGATGTAGACCACAAAAGACGCTAAAGACGAAGGTACGATGCTCTCCGGAGCTAAGCGCCGCTCCCGGGCTTCTTTCGGCAGAAGCGGCGCTAAGAGAGCACTGTGAGCGGTACAATCGTCTTTGCGCGAAGAAGCCGCTTCTTCGGCTCCGGGAGCCGGAGAGAGCGGCAGCATCGGAAAGGTGAAGAAGGAAGCTGTACAACACTGGGATTGTGTGCGCAGCTTGCCAACTGATAGAAAACTGTACCTTACACTTTCCTGACGTTTCCAATCACATGAATATTCGATTGGAAGCTGTTTTGGACAACTCTTCTTTCATTCATGCCAAGAACTTGGCAGACCTCCGTGCAACGTCCAGAACACGATGGGAGATGTTTTCTGTGCTCCCGCAGGTTTTCCTTGCCAGACAGAGTGGAAAAGCTTTCTGCTAGGATGTAGACCACAAAAGACGCTAAAGACGAAGGTACGATGCTCTCCGGAGCTAAGAGCCGCTCCCGGGCTTCTTTCGGCAGAAGCGGCGCTAAGAGAGCACTGTGAGCGGTACAATCGTCTTTGCGCGAAGAAGCCGCTTCTTCGGCTCCGGGAGCCGGAGAGAGCGGCAGCTTCGGAAAGGTGAAGAAGGAAGCTGTACAACACTGGGATTGTGTGCGCAGCTTGCCAACTGATAGAAAACAGTACCTTACACTTTCCTGACGTTTCCAATCACATGAATATTCGATTGGAAGCTGTTTTGGACAACTTTTCTTTCCTTCATGCCAAACACTTGGCAGACCTCCGTGCAACGTCCAGAACACGATGGGAGATGTTTTCTGTGCTCCCGCAGGTTTTCCTTGCCAGACAGAGTGGAAAAGCTTTCTGCTAGGATGTAGACCACAAAAGACGCTAAAGACGAAGGTACGATGCTCTCCGGAGCTAAGAGCCGCTCCCGGGCTTCTTTCGGCAGAAGCGGCGCTAAGAGAGCACTGTGAGCGGTACAATCGTCTTTGCGCGAAGAAGCCGCTTCTTCGGCTCCGGGAGCCAGAGAGAGTGGCAGCATCGGAAAGGTGAAGAAGGAAGCTGTACAACACTGGGATTGTGTGCGCAGCTTGCCATCTGATAGAAAACAGTACCTTTCCACTTTCCTGACGTTTCCAATCACATGAATATTCGATTGGAAGCTGTTTTGGACAGCTTTTCTTTCCTTCATGCCAAACACTTGGCAGACCTCCGTGCAACGTCCAGAACACGATGGGAGATGTTTTCTGTGCTCCCGCAGGTTTTCCTTGCCAGACAGAGTGGAAAAGCTTTCTGCTAGGATGTAGACCACAAAAGACGCTAAAGACGAAGGTACGATGCTCTCCGGAGCTAAGCGCCGCTCCCGGGCTTCTTTCGGCAGAAGCGGCACTAAGAGAGCACTGTGAACGGTACAATCGTCTTTGCGCGAAGAAGCCGCTTCTTCGGCTCCGGGAGTCGGAGAGAGCGGCAGCATCGGAAAGGTGAAGAAGGAAGCTGTACAACACTGGGATTGTGTGCGCAGCTTGCCAACTGATAGAAAACAGTACCTTACCACTTTCCTGACGTTTCCAATCACATGAATATGCCATTGGAAGCTGTTTTGGACAACTTTCCTTTCCTTCATGCCACACACTTGGCAGACCTCCGTGCAACGTCCAGAACACGATGGGAGATGTTTTCTGTGCTCGCGCAGGTTTTCCTTGCCAGACAGAGTGGAAAAGCTTTCTGCTAGGATGTAGACCACAAAAGACGCTAAAGACGAAGGTACGATGCTCTCCGGAGCTAAGCGCCGCTCCCGGGCTTCTTTCGGCAGAAGCGGCGCTAAGAGAGCACTGTGAGCGGTACAATCGTCTTTGCACAAAGAAGCCGCTTCTTCGGCTCCGGGAGCCGGAGAGAGCGGCAGCATCGGAAAGGTGAAGAAGGAAGTTGTACAACACTGGGATTGTGTGCGCAGCTTGCCAACTGATAGAAAACAGTACCTTACACTTTCCTGACGTTTCCAATCACATGAATATTCGATTGGAAGCTGTTTTGGACAACTTTTCTTTCCTTCATGCCAAACACTTGGCAGACCTCCGTGCAACATCCAGAACACGATGGGAGATGTTTTCTGTGCTCCCGCAGGTTTTCCTTGCCAGACAGAGTGGAACAGCTTTCTGCTAGGATGTAGACCACAAAAGACGCTAAAGACGAAGGTACGATGCTCTCCGGAGCTAAGAGCCGCTCCCGGGCTTCTTTCGGCAGAAGCGGCGCTAAGAGAGCACTGTGAGCGGTACAATAGTCTTTGCGCGAAGAAGCCGCTTCTTTGGCTCCGGGAGCCGGAGAGAGCGGCAGCATCGGAAAGGTGAAGAAGGAAGCTGTACAACACTGGGATTGTGTGCGCAGCTTGCCAACTGATAGAAAACAGTACCTTACCACTTTCCTGACGTTTCCAATCACATGAATATTCGATTGGAAGCTGTTTTGGACAACTTTTCTTTCCTTCATGCCAAACACTTGGCAGACCTCCGTGCAACGTCCAGAACACGATGGGAGATGTTTTCTGTGCTTCCGCAGGTTTTCCTTGCCAGACAGAGTGGAAAAGCTTTCTGCTAGGATCTAGACCACAAAAGACGCTAAAGACGAAGGTACGATGCTCTCCGGAGCTAAGCGCCGCTCCCGGGCTTCTTTCGGCAGAAGCGGCGCTAAGAGAGCACTGTGAGCGGTACAATCGTCTTTGCGCGAAGAAGCCGCTTCTTCGGCTCCGGGAGCCGGAGAGAGCGGCAGCATCGGAAAGGTGAAGAAGGAAGCTGTACAACACTGGGATTGTGTGCGCAGCTTGCCAACTGATAGAAAACAGTACCTTACCACTTTCCTGACGTTTCCAATCACATGAATATTCGATTGGAAGCTGTTTTGGACAACTTTTCTTTCCTTCATGCCAAACACTTGGCAGACCTCCGTGCAACGTCCAGAACACGATGGGAGATGTTTTCTGTGCTCCCGCAGGTTTTCCTTGCCAGACAGAGTGGAAAAGCTTTCTGCTAGGATGTAGACCACAAAAGACGCTAAAGACGAAGGTACGATGCTCTCCGGAGCTAAGCGCCGCTCCCGGGCTTCTTTCGGCAGAAGCGGCGCTAAGAGAGCACTGTGAGCGGTACAATCGTCTTTGCGCGAAGAAGCCGCTTCTTCGGCTCCGGGAGCCGGAGAGAGCGGCAGCATCGGAAAGGTGAAAAAGGAAGATGTACAACACTGGGATTGTGTGCGCAGCTTGCCAACTGATAGAAAACAGTACCTTACACTTTCCTGAGGTTTCCAATCACATGAATATGCGATTGGAAGCTGTTTTGGACAACTTTTCTTTCCTTCATGCCAAACACTTGGCAGACCTCCGTGCAACGTCCAGAACACGATGGGAGATGTTTTCTGTGCTCCCGCAGGTTTTCCTTGCCAGACAGAGTGGAAAAGCTTTCTGCTAGGATGTAGACCACAAAAGACGCTAAAGACGAAGGTACGATGCTCTCCGGAGCTAAGAGCCGCTCTCGGGCTTCTTTCGGCAGAAGCGGCGCTAAGAGAGCACTGTGAGCGGTACAATCGTCTTTGCGCGAAGAAGCTGCTTCTTCGGCTCCGGGAGCCGGAGAGAGCGGCAGCATCGGAAAGGTGAAGAAGGAAGCTGTACAACACTGGGATTGTGTGCGCAGCTTGCCAACTGATAGAAAACAGTACCTTACACTTTCCTGACGTTTCCAATCACATGAATATTCGATTGGAAGCTGTTTTGGACAACTTTTCTTTCCTTCATGCCAAACACTTGGCAGACCTCCGTGCAACGTTTAGAACACGATGGGAGATGTTCTCTGTGCTCCCGCAGGTTTTCCTTGCCAGACAGAGTGGAAAAGCTTTCTGCTAGGATGTAGACCACAAAGAAAGACGCTAAAGACGAAGGTACGATGCTCTCCTGAGCTAAGAGCCGCTGCCGGGCTTCTTTCGGCAGAAGCGGCGCTAAGAGAGCACTGTGAGCGGTACAATCGTCTTTGCGCGAAGAAGCCGCTTCTTCGGCTCCGGGAGCCGGAGAGAGCGGCAGCATCGCAAAGGTGAAGAAGGAAGCTGTACAACACTGGGATTGTGTGCGCAGCTTGCCAACTGATAGAAAACAGTACCTTACACTTTCCTGACATTTCCAATCACATGAATATTCGATTGGAAGCTGTTTTGGACAACTTTTCTTTCCTTCATGCCAAGCACTTGGCAGACCTCCGTGCAACGTCCAGAACACGATGGGAGATGTTTTCTGTGCTCCCGCAGGTTTTCCTTGCCAGACAGAGTGGAAAAGCTTTCTGCTAGGATGTAGACCACAAAAGACGCTAAAGACGAAGGTACGATGCTCTCCGGAGCTAAGAGCCGCTCCCGGGTTTCTTTCGGCAGAAGCAGCGCTAAGAGAGCACTGTGAGCGGTACAATCGTCTTTGCGCGAAGAAGCCTCTTCTTCGGCTCCGGGAGCCGGAGAGAGCGGCAGCATCGGAAAGGTGAAGAAGGAAGCTGTACAACACTGGGATTGTGTGCGCAGCTTGCCAACTGATAGAAAACAGTACCTTACACTTTCCTGACGTTTCCAATCACATGAATATTCGATTGGAAGCTGTTTTGGACAACTTTTCTTTCCTTCATGCCAAACACTTGGCAGACCTCCGTGCAACGTTTAGAACACTATGGGAGATGTTCTCTGTGCTCCCGCAGGTTTTCCTTGCCAGACAGAGTGGAAAAGCTTTCTGCTAGGATGTAGACCACAAAAGGCGCTAAAGACGAAGTTACGATGCTCTCCGGAGCTAAGCGCCGCTCCCGGGCTTCTTTCGGCAGAAGCGGCGCTAAGAGAGCACTGTGAGCGGTACAATCGTCTTTGCGCGAAGAAGCCGCTTCTTCGGCTCCGGGAGCCGGAGAGAGCGGCAGCATCGGAAAGGTGAAGAAGGAAGCTGTACAACACTGGGATTGTGTGCGCAGCTTGCCAACTGATAGAAAACAGTACCTTACCACTTTCCTGACGTTTCCAATCACATGAATATGCGATTGGAAGCTGTTTTGGACAACTTTTCTTTCCTTCATGCCAAACACTTGGCAGACCTCCGTGCAACGTCTAGAACAGGAGGGGAGATGTTTTCTGTGCTCCCGCAGGTTTTCCTTGCCAGACAGAGTGGAAAAGCTTTCTGCTAGGATGTAGACCACAAAAGACGCTAAAGACGAAGGTACGATGCTCTCCGGAGCTAAGAGCCGCTGCCGGGCTTCTTTCGGCAGAAGCCGCGCTAAGAGAGCACTGTGAGCGGTACAATCGTCTTTGCGCGAAGAAGCCGCTTCTTCGGCTCCGGGAGCCGGAGAGAGCGGCAGCATCGGAAAGGTGAAGAAGGAAGCTGTACAACACTGGGATTGTGTGCGCAGCTTGCCAACTGATAGAAAACAGTACCTTACACTTTCCTGACGTTTCCAATCACATGAATATTCGATTGGAAGCTGTTTTGGACAACTTTTCTTTCCTTCATGCCAAACACTTGGCAGACCTCCGTGCAACGTTTAGAACACGATGGGAGATGTTCTCTGTGCTCCCGCAGGTTTTCCTTGCCAGACAGAGTGGAAAAGCTTTCTGCTAGGATGTAGACCACAAAAGACGCTAAAGACGAAGTTACGATGCTCTCCGGAGCTAAGCGCCGCTCCCGGGCTTCTTTCGGCAGAAGCGGCGCTAAGAGAGCACTGTGAGCGGTACAATCGTCTTTGCGCGAAGAAGCCGCATCTTCGGCTCCGGGAGCCGGAGAGAGCGGCAGCATCGGAAAGGTGAAGAAGGAAGCTGTACAACACTGGGATTGTGTGCGCAGCTTGCCAACTGATAGAAAACAGTACCTTACCACTTTCCTGACGTTTCCAATCACATGAATATTCGATTGGAAGCTGTTTTGGACAACTTTTCTTTCCTTCATGCCAAGCACTTGGCAGACCTCCGTGCAACGTCCAGAACACGATGGGAGATGTTTTCTGTGCTCCCGCAGGTTTTCCTTGCCAGACAGAGTGGAAAAGCTTTCTGCTAGGATGTAGACCACAAAAGACGCTAAAGACGAAGGTACGATGCTCTCCGGAGCTAAGAGCCGCTCCCGGGTTTCTTTCGGCAGAAGCGGCGCTAAGAGAGCACTGTGAGCGGTACAATCGTCTTTGCGCGAAGAAGCCTCTTCTTCGGCTCCGGGAGCCGGAGAGAGCGGCAGCATCGGAAAGGTGAAGAAGGAAGCTGTACAACACTGGGATTGTGTGCGCAGCTTGCCAACTGATAGAAAACAGTACCTTACACTTTCCTGACGTTTCCAATCACATGAATATTCGATTGGAAGCTGTTTTGGACAACTTTTCTTTCCTTCATGCCAAACACTTGGCAGACCTCCGTGCAACGTTTAGAACACGATGGGAGATGTTCTCTGTGCTCCCGCAGGTTTTCCTTGCCAGACAGAGTGGAAAAGCTTTCTGCTAGGATGTAGACCACAAAAGACGCTAAAGACGAAGTTACGATGCTCTCCGGAGCTAAGCGCCGCTCGCGGGCTTCTTTCGGCAGAAGCGGCGCTAAGAGAGCACTGTGAGCGGTACAATCGTCTTTGCGCGAAGAAGCCGCTTCTTCGGCTCCGGGAGCCGGAGAGAGCGGCAGCATCGGAAAGGTGAAGAAGGAAGCTGTACAACACTGGGATTGTGTGCGCAGCTTGCCAACTGATAGAAAACAGTACCTTACACTTTCCTGACGTTTCCAATCACATGAATATTCGATTGGAAGCTGTTTTGGACAACTTTTCTTTCCTTCATGCCAAACACTTGGCAGACCTCCGTGCAACGTCTAGAACATGATGGGAGATGTTTTCTGTGCTCCCGCAGGTTTTCCTTGCCAGACAGAGTGGAAAAGCTTTCTGCTAGGATGTAGACCACCAAAGACGCTAAAGACGAAGGTACGATGCTCTCCGGAGCTAAGAGCCGCTCTCGGGCTTCTTTCGGCAGAAGCGGCGCTAAGAGAGCACTGTGAGCGGTACAATCGTCTTTGCGCGAAGAAGCTGCTTCTTCGGCTCCGGGAGCCGGAGAGAGCGGCAGCATCGGAAAGGTGAAGAAGGAAGCTGTACAACACTGGGATTGTGTGCGCAGCTTGCCAACTGATAGAAAACAGTACCTTACACTTTCCTGACGTTTCCAATCACATGAATATTCGATTGGAAGCTGTTTTGGACAACTTTCCTTTCCTTCATGCCAAACACTTGGCAGACCTCCGTGCAACGTTTAGAACACGATGGGAGATGTTTTCTGTGCTCCCGCAGGTTTTCCTTGCCAGACAGAGTGGAAAAGCTTTCTGCTAGGATGTAGACCACAAAAGACGCTAAAGACGAAGGTACGATGCTCTCCGGAGCTAAGCGCCGCTCCCGGGCTTCTTTCGGCAGAAGCGGCGCTAAGAGAGCACTGTGAGCGGTACAATCGTCATTGCGCGAAGAAGCCGCTTCTTCGGCTCCGGGAGCCGGAGAGAGCGGCAGCATCGGAAAGGTGAAGAAGGAAGCTGTACAACACTGGGATTGTGTGCGCAGCTTGCCAACTGATAGAAAACAGTACCTTACACTTTCCTGACATTTCCAATCACATGAATATTCGATTGGAAGCTGTTTTGGACAACTTTTCTTTCCTTCATGCCAAGCACTTGGCAGACCTCCGTGCAACGTCTAGAACATGATGGGAGATGTTTTCTGTGCTCCCGCAGGTTTTCCTTGCCAGACAGAGTGGAAAAGCTTTCTGCTAGGATGTAGACCACAAAAGACGCTAAAGACGAAGGTACGATGCTCTCCGGAGCTAAGCGCCGCTCCCGGGCTTCTTTCGGCAGAAGCGGCGCTAAGAGAGCACTGTGAGCGGTACAATCGTCTTTGCGCGAAGAAGCCTCTTCTTCGGCTCCGGGAGCCGGAGAGAGCGGCAGCATCGGAAAGGTGAAGAAGGAAGCTGTACAACACTGGGATTGTGTGCGCAGCTTGCCAACTGATAGAAAACAGTACCTTACACTTTCCTGACGTTTCCAATCACATGAATATTCGATTGGAAGCTGTTTTGGACAACTTTTCTTTCCTTCATGCCAAACACTTGGCAGACCTCCATGCAACGTCCAGAACACGATGGGAGATGTTCTCTGTGCTCCCGCAGGTTTTCCTTGCCAGACAGAGTGGAAAAGCTTTCTGCTAGGATGTAGACCACAAAAGACGCTAAAGACGAAGTTACGATGCTCTCCGGAGCTAAGCGCCGCTCCCGGGCTTCTTTCGGCAGAAGCGGCGCTAAGAGAGCACTGTGAGCGGTACAATCGTCTTTGCGCGAAGAAGCCGCTTCTTCGGCTCCGGGAGCCGGAGAGAGCGGCAGCATCGGAAAGGTGAAGAAGGAAGCTGTACAACACTGGGATTGTGTGCGCAGCTTGCCAACTGATAGAAAACAGTACCTTACACTTTCCTGACGTTTCCAATCACATGAATATGCGATTGGAAGCTGTTTTGGACAACTTTTCTTTCCTTCATGCCAAACACTTGGCAGACCTCCGTGCAACGTCTAGAACAGGAGGGGAGATGTTCTCTGTGCTCCCGCAGGTTTTCCTTGCCAGACAGAGTGGAAAAGCTTTCTGCTAGGATGTAGACCACAAAAGACGCTAAAGACGAAGTTACGATGCTCTCCGGAGCTAAGCGCCGCTCCCGGGCTTCTTTCGGCAGAAGCGGCGCTAAGAGAGCACTGTGAGCGGTACAATCGTCTTTGCGCGAAGAAGCCGCTTCTTCGGCTCCGGGAGCCGGAGAGAGCGGCAGCATCGGAAAGGTGAAGAAGGAAGCTGTACAACACTGGGATTGTGTGCGCAGCTTGCCAACTGATAGAAAACAGTACCTTACACTTTCCTGACGTTTCCAATCACATGAATATTCGATTGGAAGCTGTTTTGGACAACTTTTCTTTCCTTCATGCCAAACACTTGGCAGACCTCCGTGCAACGTCCAGAAGACGATGGGAGATGTTTTCTGTGCTCCCGCAGGTTTTCCTTGCCAGACAGAGTGGAAAAGCTTTCTGCTAGGATGTAGACCACAAAAGACGCTAAAGACGAAGGTACGATGCTCTCCGGAGCTAAGAGCCGCTCCCGGGCTTCTTTCGGCAGAAGCGGCGCTAAGAGAGCACTGTGAGCGGTACAATCGTCTTTGCGCGAAGAAGCCGCTTCTTCGGCTCCGGGAGCCGGAGAGAGCGGCAGCATCGCAAAGGTGAAGAAGGAAGATGTACAACACTGGGATTGTGTGCGCAGCTTGCCAACTGATAGAAAACAGTACCTTACACTTTCCTGACGTTTCCAATCACATGAATATTCGATTGGAAACTGTTTTGGACAACTTTTCTTTCCTTCATGCCAAACACTTGGCAGACCTCCGTGCAACGTCCAGAACACGATGGGAGATGTTTTCTGTGCTCCCGCAGGTTTTCCTTGCCAGACAGAGTGGAAAAGCTTTCTGCTAGGATGTAGACCACAAAAGACGCTAAAGACGAAGGTACGATGCTCTCCGGAGCTAAGAGCCGCTCCCGGGCTTCTTTCGGCAGAAGCGGCGCTAAGAGAGCACTGTGAGCGGTACAATCGTCTTTGCGCAAAGAAGCCGCTTCTTTGGCTCCGGGAGCCGGAGAGAGCGGCAGCGTCGGAAAGGTGAAGAAGGAAGCTGTACAACACTGGGATTGTGTGCGCAGCTTGCCAACTGATAGAAAACAGTACCTTACCACTTTCCTGACGTTTCCAATCACATGAATATTCGATTGGAAGCTGTTTTGGACAACTTTTCTTTCCTTCATGCCAAACACTTGGCAGACCTCCGTGCAACGTCCAGAACACGATGGGAGATGTTTTCTGTGCTCCCGCAGGTTTTCCTTGCCAGACAGAGTGGAAAAGCTTTCTGCTAGGATGTAGACCACAAAAGACGCTAAAGACGAAGGTACGATGCTCTCCGGAGCTAAGAGCCGCTCCCGGGCTTCTTTCGGCAGAAGCGGTGCTAAGAGAGCACTGTGAGCGGTACAATCGTCTTTGCGCGAAGAAGCCGCTTCTTCGGCTCCGGGAGCCGGAGAGAGCGGCAGCGTCGGAAAGGTGAAGAAGGAAGCTGTACAACACTGGGATTGTGTGCGCAGCTTGCCAACTGATAGAAAACAGTACCTTACACTTTCCTGACGTTTCCAATCACATGAATATTCGATTGGAAGCTGTTTTGGACAACTTTTCTTTCCTTCATGCCAAACACTTGGCAGACCTCCGTGCAACGTCCAGAACTCGATGGGAGATGTTTTCTGTGCTCCCGCAGGTTTTCCTTGCCAGACAGAGTGGAAAAGCTTTCTGCTAGGATGTAGACCACAAAAGACGCTAAAGACGAAGGTACGATGCTCTCCGGAGCTAAGAGCCGCTCCCGGGCTTCTTTCGGCAGAAGCGGCGCTAAGAGAGCACTGTGAGCGGTACAATCGTCTTTGCGCGAAGAAGCCGCTTCTTCGGCTCCGGGAGTCGGAGAGAGCGGCAGCATCGGAAAGGTGAAGAAGGAAGCTGTACAACACTGGGATTGTGTGCGCAGCTTGCCAACTGATAGAAAACAGTACCTTACCACTTTCCTGACGTTTCCAATCACATGAATATTCGATTGGAAGCTGTTTTGGACAACTTTTCTTTCCTTCATGCCAAACACTTGGCAGACCTCCGTGCAACGTCCAGAACACGATGGGAGATGTTTTCTGTGCTCCCGCAGGTTTTCCTTGCCAGACAGAGTGGAAAAGCTTTCTGCTAGGATGTAGACAACAAAAGACGCCAAAGACGAAGGTACGATGCTCTCCGGAGCTAAGCGCCGCTCCCGGGCTTCTTTCGGCAGAAGCGGCGCTAAGAGAGCACTGTGAGCGGTACAATCGTCTTTGCGCGAAGAAGCCTCTTCTTCGGCTCCGGGAGCCGGAGAGAGCGGCAGCATCGGAAAGGTGAAGAAGGAAGCTGTACAACACTGGGATTGTGTGCGCAGCTTGCCAACTGATAGAAAACAGTACCTTACACTTTCCTGACGTTTCCAATCACATGAATATTCGATTGGAAGCTGTTTTGGACAACTTTTCTTTCCTTCATGCCAAACACTTGGCAGACCTCCGTGCAACGTTTAGAACACGATGGGAGATGTTCTCTGTGCTCCCGCAGGTTTTCCTTGCCAGACAGAGTGGAAAAGCTTTCTGCTAGGATGTAGACCACAAAAGACGCTAACGACGAAGTTACGATGCTCTCCGGAGCTAAGCGCCGCTCCCGGGCTTCTTTCGGCAGAAGCGGCGCTAAGAGAGCACTGTGAGCGGTACAATCGTCTTTGCGCGAAGAAGCCGCTTCTTCGGCTCCGGGAGCCGGAGAGAGCGGCAGCATCGGAAAGGTGAAGAAGGAAGCTGTACAACACTGGGATTGTGTGCGCAGCTTGCCAACTGATAGAAAACAGTACCTTACACTTTCCTGACGTTTCCAATCACATGAATATTCGATTGGAAGCTGTTTTGGACAACTTTTCTTTCCTTCATGCCAAACACTTGGAGGACCTCCGTGCAACGTCCAGAAGACGATGGGAGATGTTTTCTGTGCTCCCGCAGGTTTTCCTTGCCAGACAGAGTGGAAAAGCTTTCTGCTAGGATGTAGACCACAAAAGACGCTAAAGACGAAGGTACGATGCTCTCCGGAGCTAAGAGCCGCTCCCGGGATTCTTTCGGCAGAAGCGGCGCTAAGAGAGCACTGTGAGCGGTACAATCGTCTTTGCGCGAAGAAGCCTCTTCTTCGGCTCCGGGAGCCGGAGAGAGCGGCAGCATCGGAAAGGTGAAGAAGGAAGCTGTACAACACTGGGATTGTGTGCGCAGCTTGCCAACTCATAGAAAACAGTACCTTACCACTTTCCTCACGTTTCCAATCACATGAATATGCCATTGGAAGCTGTTTTGGACAACTTTTCTTTCCTTCATGCCAAACACTTGGCAGACCTCCGTGCAACGTCCAGAACACGATGGGAGATGTTTTCTGTGCTCCCGCAGGTTTTCCTTGCCAGACAGAGTGGAAAAGCTTTCTGCTAGGATGTAGACCACAAAAGACGCTAAAGACGAAGGTACGATGCTCTCCGGAGCTAAGAGCCGCTCCCGGGCTTCTTTCGGCAGAAGCGGCGCTAAGAGAGCACTGTGAGCGGTACAATCGTCTTTGCGCGAAGAAGCCTCTTCTTCGGCTCCGGGAGCCGGAGAGAGCGGCAGCATCGGAAAGGTGAAGAAGGAAGCTGTACAACACTGGGATTGTGTGCGCAGCTTGCCAACTGATAGAAAACAGTACCTTACACTTTCCTGACGTTTCCAATCACATGAATATTCGATTGGAAGCTGTTTTGGACAACTTCTCTTTCCTTCATGCCAAACACTTGGCAGACCTCCGTGCAACGTCCAGAACACGATGGGAGATGTTCTCTGTGCTCCCGCAGGTTTTCCTTGCCAGACAGAGTGGAAAAGCTTTCTGCTAGGATGTAGACCACAAAAGACGCTAACGACGAAGTTACGATGCTCTCCAAAGCTGAACGCCGCTCCCGGGCTTCTTTCGGCAGAAGCGGCGCTAAGAGAGCACTGTGAGCGGTACAATCGTCTTTGCGCGAAGAAGCCGCTTCTTCGGCTCCGGGAGCCGGAGAGAGCGGCAGCATCGGAAAGGTGAAGAAGGAAGCTGTACAACACTGGGATTGTGTGCGCAGCTTGCCAACTGATAGAAAACAGTACCTTACACTTTCCTGACGTTTCCAATCACATGAATATTCGATTGGAAGCTGTTTTGGACAACTTTTCTTTCCTTCATGCCAAACACTTGGCAGACCTCCGTGCAACGTCCAGAAGACGATGGGAGATGTTTTCTGTGCTCCCGCAGGTTTTCCTTGCCAGACAGAGTGGAAAAGCTTTCTGCTAGGATGTAGACCACAAAAGACGCTAAAGACGAAGGTACGATGCTCTCCGGAGCTAAGAGCCGCTCCCGGGCTTCTTTCGGCAGAAGCGGCGCTAAGAGAGCACTGTGAGCGGTACAATCGTCTTTGCGCGAAGAAGCCGCTTCTTCGGCTCCGGGAGCCGGAGAGAGCGGCAGCATCGGAAAGGTGAAGAAGGAAGCTGTACAACACTGGGATTGTGTGCGCAGCTTGCCAACTGATAGAAAACAGTACCTTACACTTTCCTGACGTTTCCAATCACATGAATATGCCATTGGAAGCTGTTTTGGACAACTTTTCTTTCCTTCATGCCAAACACTTGGCAGACCTCCGTGCAACGTCCAGAACACGATGGGAGATGTTTTCTGTGCTCCCGCAGGTTTTCCTTGCCAGACAGAGTGGAAAAGCTTTCTGCTAGGATGTAGACCACAAAAGACGCTAAAGACGAAGGTACGATGCTCTCCGGAGCTAAGAGCCGCTCCCGGGCTTCTTTCGGCAGAAGCGGCGCTAAGAGAGCACTGTGAGCGGTACAATCGTCTTTGCGCAAAGAAGCCGCTTCTTTGGCTCCGGGAGCCGGAGAGAGCGGCAGCGTCGGAAAGGTGAAGAAGGAAGCTGTACAACACTGGGATTGTGTGCGCAGCTTGCCAACTGATAGAAAACAGTACCTTACCACTTTCCTGACGTTTCCAATCACATGAATATTCGATTGGAAGCTGTTTTGGACAACTTTTCTTTCCTTCATGCCAAACACTTGGCAGACCTCCGTGCAACGTCCAGAACACGATGGGAGATGTTTTCTGTGCTCCCGCAGGTTTTCCTTGCCAGACAGAGTGGAAAAGCTTTCTGCTAGGATGTAGACCACAAAAGACGCTAAAGACGAAGGTACGATGCTCTCCGGAGCTAAGAGCCGCTCCCGGGCTTCTTTCGGCAGAAGCGGTGCTAAGAGAGCACTGTGAGCGGTACAATCGTCTTTGCGCGAAGAAGCCGCTTCTTCGGCTCCGGGAGCCGGAGAGAGCGGCAGCGTCGGAAAGGTGAAGAAGGAAGCTGTACAACACTGGGATTGTGTGCGCAGCTTGCCAACTGATAGAAAACAGTACCTTACACTTTCCTGACGTTTCCAATCACATGAATATTCGATTGGAAGCTGTTTTGGACAACTTTTCTTTCCTTCATGCCAAACACTTGGCAGACCTCCGTGCAACGTCCAGAACTCGATGGGAGATGTTTTCTGTGCTCCCGCAGGTTTTCCTTGCCAGACAGAGTGGAAAAGCTTTCTGCTAGGATGTAGACCACAAAAGACGCTAAAGACGAAGGTACGATGCTCTCCGGAGCTAAGAGCCGCTCCCGGGCTTCTTTCGGCAGAAGCGGCGCTAAGAGAGCACTGTGAGCGGTACAATCGTCTTTGCGCGAAGAAGCCGCTTCTTCGGCTCCGGGAGCCGGAGAGAGCGGCAGCATCGGAAAGGTGAAGAAGGAAGCTGTACAACACTGGGATTGTGTGCGCAGCTTGCCAACTGATAGAAAACAGTACCTTACCACTTTCCTGACGTTTCCAATCACATGAATATTCGATTGGAAGCTGTTTTGGACAACTTTTCTTTCCTTCATGCCAAACACTTGGCAGACCTCCGTGCAACGTCCAGAACACGATGGGAGATGTTTTCTGTGCTCCCGCAGGTTTTCCTTGCCAGACAGAGTGGAAAAGCTTTCTGCTAGGATGTAGACAACAAAAGACGCCAAAGACGAAGGTACGATGCTCTCCGGAGCTAAGCGCCGCTCCCGGGCTTCTTTCGGCAGAAGCGGCGCTAAGAGAGCACTGTGAGCGGTACAATCGTCTTTGCGCGAAGAAGCCTCTTCTTCGGCTCCGGGAGCCGGAGAGAGCGGCAGCATCGGAAAGGTGAAGAAGGAAGCTGTACAACACTGGGATTGTGTGCGCAGCTTGCCAACTGATAGAAAACAGTACCTTACACTTTCCTGACGTTTCCAATCACATGAATATTCGATTGGAAGCTGTTTTGGACAACTTTTCTTTCCTTCATGCCAAACACTTGGCAGACCTCCGTGCAACGTTTAGAACACGATGGGAGATGTTCTCTGTGCTCCCGCAGGTTTTCCTTGCCAGACAGAGTGGAAAAGCTTTCTGCTAGGATGTAGACCACAAAAGACGCTAACGACGAAGTTACGATGCTCTCCGGAGCTAAGCGCCGCTCCCGGGCTTCTTTCGGCAGAAGCGGCGCTAAGAGAGCACTGTGAGCGGTACAATCGTCTTTGCGCGAAGAAGCCGCTTCTTCGGCTCCGGGAGCCGGAGAGAGCGGCAGCATCGGAAAGGTGAAGAAGGAAGCTGTACAACACTGGGATTGTGTGCGCAGCTTGCCAACTGATAGAAAACAGTACCTTACACTTTCCTGACGTTTCCAATCACATGAATATTCGATTGGAAGCTGTTTTGGACAACTTTTCTTTCCTTCATGCCAAACACTTGGAGGACCTCCGTGCAACGTCCAGAAGACGATGGGAGATGTTTTCTGTGCTCCCGCAGGTTTTCCTTGCCAGACAGAGTGGAAAAGCTTTCTGCTAGGATGTAGACCACAAAAGACGCTAAAGACGAAGGTACGATGCTCTCCGGAGCTAAGAGCCGCTCCCGGGATTCTTTCGGCAGAAGCGGCGCTAAGAGAGCACTGTGAGCGGTACAATCGTCTTTGCGCGAAGAAGCCTCTTCTTCGGCTCCGGGAGCCGGAGAGAGCGGCAGCATCGGAAAGGTGAAGAAGGAAGCTGTACAACACTGGGATTGTGTGCGCAGCTTGCCAACTCATAGAAAACAGTACCTTACCACTTTCCTCACGTTTCCAATCACATGAATATGCCATTGGAAGCTGTTTTGGACAACTTTTCTTTCCTTCATGCCAAACACTTGGCAGACCTCCGTGCAACGTCCAGAACACGATGGGAGATGTTTTCTGTGCTCCCGCAGGTTTTCCTTGCCAGACAGAGTGGAAAAGCTTTCTGCTAGGATGTAGACCACAAAAGACGCTAAAGACGAAGGTACGATGCTCTCCGGAGCTAAGAGCCGCTCCCCGGCTTCTTTCGGCAGAAGCGGCGCTAAGAGAGCACTGTGAGCGGTACAATCGTCTTTGCGCGAAGAAGCCTCTTCTTCGGCTCCGGGAGCCGGAGAGAGCGGCAGCATCGGAAAGGTGAAGAAGGAAGCTGTACAACACTGGGATTGTGTGCGCAGCTTGCCAACTGATAGAAAACAGTACCTTACACTTTCCTGACGTTTCCAATCACATGAATATTCGATTGGAAGCTGTTTTGGACAACTTCTCTTTCCTTCATGCCAAACACTTGGCAGACCTCCGTGCAACGTCCAGAACACGATGGGAGATGTTCTCTGTGCTCCCGCAGGTTTTCCTTGCCAGACAGAGTGGAAAAGCTTTCTGCTAGGATGTAGACCACAAAAGACGCTAAAGACGAAGTTACGATGCTCTCCAAAGCTGAACGCCGCTCCCGGGCTTCTTTCGGCAGAAGCGGCGCTAAGAGAGCACTGTGAGCGGTACAATCGTCTTTGCGCGAAGAAGCCGCTTCTTCGGCTCCGGGAGCCGGAGAGAGCGGCAGCATCGGAAAGGTGAAGAAGGAAGCTGTACAACACTGGGATTGTGTGCGCAGCTTGCCAACTGATAGAAAACAGTACCTTACACTTTCCTGACGTTTCCAATCACATGAATATTCGATTGGAAGCTGTTTTGGACAACTTTTCTTTCCTTCATGCCAAACACTTGGCAGACCTCCGTGCAACGTCCAGAACACGATGGGAGATGTTTTCTGTGCTCCCGCAGGTTTTCCTTGCCAGACAGAGTGGAAAAGCTTTCTGCTAGGATGTAGACCACAAAAGACGCTAAAGACGAAGGTACGATGCTCTCCGGAGCTAAGAGCCGCTCCCGGGCTTCTTTCGGCAGAAGCGGCGCTAAGAGAGCACTGTGAGCGGTACAATCGTCTTTGCGCGAAGAAGCCGCTTCTTCGGCTCCGGGAGCCGGAGAGAGCGGCAGCATCGGAAAGGTGAAGAAGGAAGCTGTACAACACTGGGATTGTGTGCGCAGCTTGCCAACTGATAGAAAACAGTACCTTACACTTTCCTGACGTTTCCAATCACATGAATATGCCATTGGAAGCTGTTTTGGACAACTTTTCTTTCCTTCATGCCAAACACTTGGCAGACCTCCGTGCAACGTCCAGAACACGATGGGAGATGTTTTCTGTGCTCCCGCAGGTTTTCCTTGCCAGACAGAGCGGAAAAGCTTTCTGCTAGGATGTAGACCACAAAAGACGCTAAAGACGAAGGTACGATGCTCTCCGGAGATAAGCGCCGCTCCCGGGCTTCTTTCGGCAGAAGCGGCGCTAAGAGAGCACTGTGAGCGGTACAATCGTCTTTGCGCGAAGAAGCCGCTTCTTCGGCTCCGGGAGCCGGAGAGAGCGGCAGCATCGGAAAGGTGAAGAAGGAAGCTGTACAACACTGGGATTGTGTGCGCAGCTTGCCAACTGATAGAAAACAGTACCTTACACTTTCCTGACGTTTCCAATCACATGAATATTCGATTGGAAGCTGTTTTGGACAACTTTTCTTTCCTTCATGCCAAACACTTGGCAGACCTTCGTGCAACGTCCAGAACACGATGGGAGATGTTTTCTGTGCTCCCGCAGGTTTTCCTTGCCAGACAGAGTGGAAAAGCTTTCTGCTAGGATGTAGACCACAAAAGACGCTGCAGACGAAGGTACGATGCTCTCCGGAGCTAAGCGCCGCTCCCGGGTTTCTTTGGGCAGAAGCGGCGCTAAGAGAGCACTGTGAGCGGTACAATCGTCTTTGCGCGAAGAAGCCGCTTCTTCGGCTCCGGGAGCCGGAGAGAGCGGCAGCATCGGAAAGGTGAAGAAGGAAGCTGTACAACACTGGGATTGTGTGCGCAGCTTGCCAACTGATAGAAAACAGTACCTTACCACTTTCCTGACGTTTCTAATCACATGAATATTCGATTGGAAGCTGTTTTGGACAACTTTTCTTTCCTTCATGCCAAACACTTGGCAGACCTCCGTGCAACGTCCAGAACACGATGGGAGATGTTTTCTGTGCTCCCGCAGGTTTTCCTTGCCAGACAGAGTGGAAAAGCTTTCTGCTAGGATGTAGACCACAAAAGACGCTAAAGACGAAGGTACGATGCTCTCCGGAGCTAAGAGCCGCTCCCGGGCTTCTTTCGGCAGAAGCGGCGCTAAGAGAGCACTGTGAGCGGTATTATCGTCTTTGCGCGAAGAAGCCTCTTCTTCGGCTCCGGGAACCGGAGAGAGCGGCAGCATCGGAAAGGTGAAGAAGGAAGCTGTACAACACTGGGATTGTGTGCGCAGCTTGCCAACTGATAGAAAACAGTACCTTACACTTTCCTGACGTTTCCAATCACATGAATATTCGATTGGAAGCTGTTTTGGACAACTTCTCTTTCCTTCATACCAAACACTTGGCAGACCTCCGTGCAACGTCCAGAACACGATGGGAGATGTTCTCTGTGCTCCCGCAGGTTTTCCTTGCCAGACAGAGTGGAAAAGCTTTCTGCTAGGATGTAGACCACAAAAGACGCTAAAGACGAAGTTACGATGCTCTCCAAAGCTAAGCGCCGCTCCCGGGCTTCTTTCGGCAGAAGCGGCGCTAAGAGAGCACTGTGAGCGGTACAATCGTCTTTGCGCGAAGAAGCCGCTTCTTCGGCTCCGGGAGCCGGAGAGAGCGGCAGCATCGGAAAGGTGAAGAAGGAAGCTGTACAACACTGGGATTGTGTGCGCAGCTTGCCAACTGATAGAAAACAGTACCTTACACTTTCCTGACGTTTCCAATCACATGAATATTCGATTGGAAGCTGTTTTGGACAACTTTTCTTTCCTTCATGCCAAACACTTGGCAGACCTCCGTGCAACGTCTAGAACACGATGGGAGATGTTTTCTGTGCTCCCGCAGGTTTTCCTTGCCAGACAGAGTGGAAAAGCTTTCTGCTAGGATGTAGACCACAAAAGACGCTAAAGACGAAGGTACGATGCTCTCCGGAGCTAAGCGCCGCTACCGGGCTTCTTTCGGCAGAAGCGGCGCTAAGAGAGCACTGTGAGTGGTACAATCGTCTTTGCGCGAAGAAGCCGCTTCTTCGGCTCCGGGAGCCGGAGAGAGCGGCAGCATCGGAAAGGTGAAGAAGGAAGCTGTACAACACTGGGATTATGTGCGCAGCTTGCCAACTGATAGAAAACAGTACCTTACCACTTTCCTGACGTTTCCAATCACATGAATATTCGATTGGAAGCTGTTTTGGACAACTTTTCTTTCCTTCATGCCAAACACTTGGCAGACCTCCGTGCAACGTCCAGAAGACGATGGGAGATGTTTTCTGTGCTCCCGCAGGTTTTCCTTGCCAGACAGAGTGGAAAAGCTTTCTGCTAGGATGTAGACCACAAAAGACGCTAAAGACGAAGGTACGATGCTCTCCGGAGCTAAGCGCCGCTCCCGGGCTTCTTTCGGCAGAAGCGGCGCTAAGAGAGCACTGTGAGCGGTACAATCGTCTTTGCGCAAAGAAGCCGTTTCTTCGGCTCCGGGAGCCGGAGAGAGCGGCAGCATCGGAAAGGTGAAGAAGGAAGCTCTACAACACTGGGATTGTGTGCGCAGCTTGCCAACTGATAGAAAACAGTACCTTACACTTTCCTGACGTTTCCAATCACATGAATATGCGATTGGAAGCTGTTTTGGACAACTTTTCTTTCCTTCATGCCAAACACTTGGCAGACCTCCGTGCAACGTCCAGAACACGATGGGAGATGTTTTCTGTGCTCCCGCAGGTTTTCCTTGCCAGACAGAGTGGAAAAGCTTTCTGCTAGGATGTAGACCACAAAAGACGCTAAAGACGAAGGTACGATGCTCTCCGGAGCTAAGAGCCGCTCGCGGGCTTCTTTCGGCAGAAGCGGCGCTAAGAGAGCACTGTGAGCGGTACAATCGTCTTTGCGCGAAGAAGCCGCTTCTTCGGCTCCGGGAGCCGGAGAGAGCGGCAGCATCGGAAAGGTGAAGAAGGAAGCTGTACAACACTGGGATTGTGTGCGCAGCTTGCCAACTGATAGAAAACAGTACCTTACACTTTCCTGACGTTTCCAATCACATGAATATGCCATTGGAAGCTGTTTTGGACAACTTTTCTTTCCTTCATGCCAAACACTTGGCAGACCTCCGTGCAACGTCCAGAACACGATGGGAGATGTTTTCTGTGCTCCCGCAGGTTTTCCTTGCCAGACAGAGTGGAAAAGCTTTCTGCTAGGATGTAGACCACAAAAGACGCTAAAGACGATGGTACGATGCTCTCCGGAGCTAAGCGCCGCTCCCGGGCTTCTTTCGGCAGAAGCGGCGCTAAGAGAGCACTGTGAGCGGTACAATCGTCTTTGCGCGAAGAAGCCGCTTCTTGGGCTCCGGGAGCCGGAGAGAGCGGCAGCATCGGAAAGGTGAAGAAGGAAGCTGTACAACACTGGGATTGTGTGCGCAGCTTGCCAACTGATAGAAAACAGTACCTTACCACTTTCCTGACGTTTCCAATCACATGAATATTCGATTGGAAGCTGTTTTGGACAACTTTTCTTTCCTTCATGCCAAACACTTGGCAGACCTCCGTGCAACGTCCAGAACACGATGGGAGATGTTTTCTGTGCTCCCGCAGGTTTTCCTTGCCAGACAGAGTGGAAAAGCTTTCTGCTAGGATGTAGACCACAAAAGACGCTAAAGACAAAGGTACGATGCTCTCCGGAGCTAAGAGCCGCTCCCGGGCTTCTTTCGGCAGAAGCGGCGCTAAGAGAGCACTGTGAGCGGTACAATCGTCTTTGCGCGAAGAAGCCTCTTCTTCGGCTCCGGGAGCCGGAGAGAGCGGCAGCATCGGAAAGGTGAAGAAGGAAGCTGTACAACACTGGGATTGTGTGCGCAGCTTGCCAACTGATAGAAAACAGTACCTTACACTTTCCTGACGTTTCCAATCACATGAATATTCGATTGGAAGCTGTTTTGGACAACTTTTCTTTCCTTCATGCCAAACACTTGGCAGACCTCCGTGCAACGTTTAGAACACGATGGGAGATGTTCTCTGTGCTCCCGCAGGTTTTCCTTGCCAGACAGAGTGGAAAAGCTTTCTGCTAGGATGTAGACCACAAAAGACGCTAAAGACGAAGTTACGATGCTCTCCAAAGCTAAGCGCCGCTCGCGGGCTTCTTTCGGCAGAAGCGGCGCTAAGAGAGCACTGTGAGCGGTACAATCGTCTTTGCGCGAAGAAGCCGCTTCTTCGGCTCCGGGAGCCGGAGAGAGCGGCAGCATCGGAAAGGTGAAGAAGGAAGCTGTACAACACTGGGATTGTGTGCGCAGCTTGCCAACTGATAGAAAACAGTACCTTACACTTTCCTGACGTTTCCAATCACATGAATATTCGATTGGAAGCTGTTTTGGACAACTTTTCTTTCCTTCATGCCAAACACTTGGCAGACCTCCGTGCAACGTCCAGAACACGATGGGAGATGTTTTCTGTGCTCCCGCAGGTTTTCCTTGCCAGACAGAGTGGAAAAGCTTTCTGCTAGGATGTAGACCACAAAAGACGCTAAAGACGAAGGTACGATGCTCTCCGGAGCTAAGAGCCGCTCCCGGGCTTCTTTCGGCAGAAGCGGCGCTAAGAGAGCACTGTGAGCGGTACAATCGTCTTTGCGCGAAGAAGCCGCTTCTTCGGCTCCGGGAGCCGGAGAGAGCGGCAGCATCGGAAAGGTGAAGAAGGAAGCTGTACAACACTGGGATTGTGTGCGCAGCTTGCCAACTGATAGAAAACAGTACCTTACCACTTTCCTGACATTTCCAATCACATGAATATGCGATTGGAAGCTGTTTTGGACAACTTTTCTTTCCTTCATGCCAAACACTTGGCAGACCTCCGTGCAACGTCTAGAACACGATGGGAGATGTTTTCTGTGCTCCCGCAGGTTTTCCTTGCCAGACAGAGTGGAAAAGCTTTCTGCTAGGATGTAGACCACAAAAGACGCTAAAGACGAAGTTACGATGCTCTCCGGAGCTAAGCGCCGCTCCCGGGCTTCTTTCGGCAGAAGCGGCGCTAAGAGAGCACTGTGAGCGGTACAATCGTCTTTGCGCAAAGAAGCCGCTTCTTCGGCTCCGGGAGCCGGAGAGAGCGGCAGCATCGGAAAGGTGAAGAAGGAAGCTGTACAACACTGGGATTGTGTGCGCAGCTTGCCAACTGATAGAAAACAGTACCTTACACTTTCCTGACGTTTCCAATCACATGAATATTCGATTGGAAGCTGTTTTGGACAACTTTTCTTTCCTTCATGCCAAACACTTGGCAGACCTCCGTGCAACGTCCAGAACACGATGGGAGATGTTCTCTGTGCTCCCGCAGGTTTTCCTTGCCAGACAGAGTGGAAAAGCTTTCTGCTAGGATGTAGACCACAAAAGACGCTAAAGACGAAGTTACGATGCTCTCCGGAGCTAAGCGCCGCTCCCGGGCTTCTTTTGGCAGAAGCGGCGCTAAGAGAGCACTGTGAGCGGTACAATCGTCTTTGCGCGAAGAAGCCGCTTCTTCGGCTCCGGGAGCCGGAGAGAGCGGCAGCATCGGAAAGGTGAAGAAGAAAGCTGTACAACACTGGGATTGTGTGCGCAGCTTGCCAACTGATAGAAAACAGTACCTTACCACTTTCCTGACGTTTCCAATCACATGAATATTCGATTGGAAGCTGTTTTGGACAACTTTTCTTTCCTTCATGCCAAACACTTGGCAGACCTCCGTGCAACGTCTAGAAGAGGAGGGGAGATGTTTTCTGTGCTCCCGCAGGTTTTCCTTGCCAGACAGAGTGGAAAAGCTTTCTGCTAGGATGTAGACCACAAAAGACGCTAAAGACGAAGGTACGATGCTCTCCGGAGCTAAGAGCCGCTCCCGGGCTTCTTTCGGCAGAAGCGGCGCTAAGAGAGCACTGTGAGCGGTACAATCGTCTTTGCGCGAAGAAGCCGCTTCTTCGGCTCCGGGAGCCGGAGAGAGCGGCAGCATCGCAAAGGTGAAGAAGGAAGCTGTACAACACTGGGATTGTGTGCGCAGCTTGCCAACTGATAGAAAACAGTACCTTACCACTTTCCTGACGTTTCCTATCACATGAATATGCCATTGGAAGCTCTTTTGGACAACTTTTCTTTCCTTCATGCCAAACACTTGGCAGACCTCCGTGCAACGTCCAGAAGACGATGGGAGATGTTTTCTGTGCTCCCGCAGGTTTTCCTTGCCAGACAGAGTGGAAAAGCTTTCTGCTAGGATCTAGACCACAAAAGACGCTAAAGACGAAGGTACGATGCTCTCCGGAGCTAAGCGCCGCTCCCGGGCTTCTTTCGGCAGAAGCGGCGCTAAGAGAGCACTGTGAGCGGTACAATCGTCTTTGCGCAAAGAAGCCGTTTCTTCGGCTCCGGGAGCCGGAGAGAGCGGCAGCATCGGAAAGGTGAAGAAGGAAGCTCTACAACACTGGGATTGTGTGCGCAGCTTGCCAACTGATAGAAAACAGTACCTTACACTTTCCTGACGTTTCCAATCACATGAATATGCGATTGGAAGCTGTTTTGGACAACTTTTCTTTCCTTCATGCCAAACACTTGGCAGACCTCCGTGCAACGTCCAGAACACGATGGGAGATGTTTTCTGTGCTCCCGCAGGTTTTCCTTGCCAGACAGAGTGGAAAAGCTTTCTGCTAGGATGTAGACCACAAAAGACGCTAAAGACGAAGGTACGATGCTCTCCGGAGCTAAGCGCCGCTCGCGGGCTTCTTTCGGCAGAAGCGGCGCTAAGAGAGCACTGTGAGCGGTACAATCGTCTTTGCGCGAAGAAGCCGCTTCTTCGGCTCCGGGAGCCGGAGAGAGCGGCAGCATCGGAAAGGTGAAGAAGGAAGCTGTACAACACTGGGATTGTGTGCGCAGCTTGCCAACTGATAGAAAACAGTACCTTACACTTTCCTGACGTTTCCAATCACATGAATATGCCATTGGAAGCTGTTTTGGACAACTTTTCTTTCCTTCATGCCAAACACTTGGCAGACCTCCGTGCAACGTCCAGAACACGATGGGAGATGTTTTCTGTGCTCCCGCAGGTTTTCCTTGCCAGACAGAGTGGAAAAGCTTTCTGCTAGGATGTAGACCACAAAAGACGCTAAAGACGAAGGTACGATGCTCTCCGGAGCTAAGCGCCGCTCCCGGGCTTCTTTCGGCAGAAGCGGCGCTAAGAGAGCACTGTGAGCGGTACAATCGTCTTTGCGCGAAGAAGCCGCTTCTTGGGCTCCGGGAGCCGGAGAGAGCGGCAGCATCGGAAAGGTGAAGAAGGAAGCTGTACAACACTGGGATTGTGTGCGCAGCTTGCCAACTGATAGAAAACAGTACCTTACCACTTTCCTGACGTTTCCAATCACATGAATATTCGATTGGAAGCTGTTTTGGACAACTTTTCTTTCCTTCATGCCAAACACTTGGCAGACCTCCGTGCAACGTCCAGAACACGATGGGAGATGTTTTCTGTGCTCCCGCAGGTTTTCCTTGCCAGACAGAGTGGAAAAGCTTTCTGCTAGGATGTAGACCACAAAAGACGCTAAAGACAAAGGTACGATGCTCTCCGGAGCTAAGCGCCGCTCCCGGGCTTCTTTCGGCAGAAGCGGCGCTAAGAGAGCACTGTGAGTGGTACAATCGTCTTTGCGCGAAGAAGCCGCTTCTTCGGCTCCGGGAGCCGGAGAGAGCGGCAGCATCGGAAAGGTGAAGAAGGAAGCTGTACAACACTGGGATTGTGTGCGCAGCTTGCCAACTGATAGAAAACAGTACCTTACACTTTCCTGACGTTTCCAATCACATGAATATTCGATTGGACGCTGTTTTGGACAACTTTTCTTTCCTTCATGCCAAACACTTGGCAGACCTCCGTGCAACGTCCAGAACACGATGGGAGGTGTTTTCTGTGCTCCCGCAGGTTTTCCTTGCCAGACAGAGTGGAAAAGCTTTCTGCTAGGATGTAGACCACAAAAGACGCTAAAGACGAAGGTACGATGCTCTCCGGAGCTAAGCGCCACTCCCGGGCTTCTTTCGGCAGAAGCGGCGCTAAGAGAGCACTGTGAGCGGTACAATCGTCTTTGCGCGAAGAAGCCGCTTCTTCGGCTCCGGGAGCCGGAGAGAGCGGCAGCATCGGAAAGGTGAAGAAGGAAGCTGTACAACGCTGGGATTGTGTGCGCAGCTTGCCAACTGATAGAAAACAGTACCTTACCACTTTCCTGACGTTTCCAATCACATGAATATTCGATTGGAAGCTGTTTTGGACAACTTTTCTTTCCTTCATGCCAAACACTTGGCAGACCTCCGTGCAACGTCCAGAACACGATGGGAGATGTTTTCTGTGCTCCCGCAGGTTTTCCTTGCCAGACAGAGTGGAAAAGCTTTCGGCTAGGATGTAGACCACAAAAGACGCTAAAGACGAAGGTACGATGCTCTCCGGAGCTAAGAGCCGCTCCCGGGCTTCTTTCGGCAGAAGCGGCGCTAAGAGAGCACTGTGAGCGGTACAATCGTCTTTGCGCGAAGAAGCCTCTTCTTCGGCTCCGGGAGCCGGAGAGAGCGGCAGCATCGGAAAGGTGAAGAAGGAAGCTGTACAACACTGGGATTGTGTGCGCAGCTTGCCAACTGATAGAAAACAGTACCTTACACTTTCCTGACGTTTCCAATCACATGAATATTCGATTGGAAGCTGTTTTGGACAACTTTTCTTTCCTTCATGCCAAACACTTGGCAGACCTCCGTGCAACGTTTAGAACACGATGGGAGATGTTCTCTGTGCTCCCGCAGGTTTTCCTTGCCAGACAGAGTGGAAAAGCTTTCTGCTAGGATGTAGACCACAAAAGACGCTAAAGACGAAGTTACGATGCTCTCCAAAGCTAAGCGCCGCTCCCGGGCTTCTTTCGGCAGAAGCGGCGCTAAGAGAGCACTGTGAGCGGTACAATCGTCTTTGCGCGAAGAAGCCGCTTCTTCGGCTCCGGGAGCCGGAGAGAGCGGCAGCATCGGAAAGGTGAAGAAGGAAGCTGTACAACACTGGGATTGTGTGCGCAGCTTGCCAACTGATAGAAAACAGTACCTTACACTTTCCTGACGTTTCCAATCACATGAATATGCCATTGGAATCTCTTTTGGACAACTTTTCTTTCCTTCATGCCAAACACTTGGCAGACCTCCGTGCAACGTCCACAACACGATGGGAGATGTTTTCTGTGCTCCCGCAGGTTTTCCTTGCCAGACAGAGTGGAAAAGCTTTCTGCTAGGATGTAGACCACAAAAGACGCTAAAGACGAAGGTACGATGCTCTCCGGAGCTAAGCGCCGCTCCCGGGCTTCTTTCGGCAGAAGCGGCGCTAAGAGAGCACTGTGAGCGGTACAATCGTCTTTGCGCGAAGAAGCCGTTTCTTCGGCTCCGGGAGCCGGAGAGAGCGGCAGCATCGGAAAGGTGAAGAAGGAAGCTGTACAACACTGGGATTGTGTGCGCAGCTTGCCAACTGATAGAAAACAGTACCTTACACTTTCCTGACGTTTCCAATCACATGAATATGCCATTGGAAGCTGTTTTGGACAACTTTTCTTTCCTTCATGCCAAACACTTGGCAGACCTCCGTGCAACGTCCAGAACACGATGGGAGATGTTTTCTGTGCTCCCGCAGGTTTTCCTTGCCAGACAGAGTGGAAAAGCTTTCTGCTAGGATGTAGACCACAAAAGACGCTAAAGACGAAGGTACGATGCTCTCCGGAGCTAAGCGCCGCTCCCGGGCTTCTTTCGGCAGAAGCGGCGCTAAGAGAGCACTGTGAGCGGTACAATCGTCTTTGCGCGAAGAAGCCGCTTCTTCGGCTCCGGGAGCCGGAGAGAGCGGCAGCATCGGAAAGGTGAAGAAGGAAGCTGTACAACACTGGGATTGTGTGCGCAGCTTGCCAACTGATAGAAAACAGTACCTTACCACTTTCCTGACGTTTCCAATCACATGAATATTCGATTAGAAGCTGTTTTGGACAACTTTTCTTTCCTTCATGCCAAACACTTGGCAGACCTCCGTGCAACGTCCAGAACACGATGGGAGATGTTTTCTGTGCTCCCGCAGGTTTTCCTTGCCAGACAGAGTGGAAAAGCTTTCTGCTAGGATGTACACCACAAAAGACGCTAAAGACGAAGTTACGATGCTCTCCGGAGCTAAGAGCCGCTCCCGGGCTTCTTTCGGCAGAAGCGGCGCTAAGAGAGCACTGTGAGCGGTACAATCGTCTTTGCGCGAAGAAGCCGCTTCTTCGGCTCCGGGAGCCGGAGAGAGCGGCAGCATCGGAAAGGTGAAGAAGGAAGCTGTACAACACTGGGATTGTGTGCGCAGCTTGCCAACTGATAGAAAACAGTACCTTACCACTTTCCTGACGTTTCCAATCACATGAATATTCGATTGGAAGCTGTTTTGGACAACTTTTCTTTCCTTCATGCCAAGCACTTGGCAGACCTCCGTGCAACGTTTAGAACACGATGGGAGATGTTCTCTGTGCTCCCGCAGGTTTTCCTTGCCAGACAGAGTGGAAAAGCTTTCTGCTAGGATGTAGACCACAAAAGACGCTAAAGACGAAGTTACGATGCTCTCCGGAGCTAAGCGCCGCGCCCGGGCTTCTTTCGGCAGAAGCGGCGCTAAGAGAGCACTGTGAGCGGTACAATCGTCTTTGCGCGAAGAAGCCGCTTCTTCGGCTCCGGGAGCCGGAGAGAGCGGCAGCATCGGAAAGGTGAAGAAGGAAGCTGTACAACACTGGGATTGTGTGCGCAGCTTGCCAACTGATAGAAAACAGTACCTTACACTTTCCTGACGTTTCCAATCACATGAATATTCGATTGGAAGCTGTTTTGGACAACTTTTCTTTCCTTCATGCCAAACACTTGGCAGACCTCCGTGCAACGTCCAGAACACGATGGGAGATGTTTTCTGTGCTCCCGCAGGTTTTCCTTGCCAGACAGAGTGGAAAAGCTTTCTGCTAGGATGTAGACCACAAAAGACGCTAAAGACGAAGGTACGATGCTCTCCGGAGCTAAGCGCCGCTCCCGGGCTTCTTTCGGCAGAAGCGGCGCTAAGAGAGCACTGTGAGCGGTACAATCGTCTTTGCGCGAAGAAGCCGCTTCTTCGGCTCCGGGAGCCGGAGAGAGCGGCAGCATCGGAAAGGTGAAGAAGGAAGCTGTACAACACTGGGATTGTGTGCGCAGCTTGCCAACTGATAGAAAACAGTACCTTACCACTTTCCTGACGTTTCCAATCACATGAATATGCCATTGGAAGCTGTTTTGGACAACTTTTCTTTCCTTCATGCCAAACACTTGGCAGACCTCCGTGCAACGTCTAGAACATGATGGGAGATTTTTTCTGTGCTCCCGCAGGTTTTCCTTGCCAGACAGAGTGGAAAAGCTTTCTGCTAGGATGTAGACCACAAAAGACGCTAAAGACGAAGGTACGATGCTCTCCGGAGCTAAGCGCCGCTCCCGGGCTTCTTTCGGCAGAAGCGGCGCTAAGAGAGCACTGTGAGCGGTACAATGGTCTTTGCGCGAAGAAGCCGCTTCTTCGGCTCCGGGAGCCGGAGAGAGCGGCAGCATGGGAAAGGTGAAGAAGGAAGCTGTACAACACTGGGATTGTGTGCGCAGCTTGCCAACTGATAGAAAACAGTACCTTACCACTTTCCTGACGTTTCCAATCACATGAATATTCGATTGGAAGCTGTTTTGGACAACTTTTCTTTCCTTCATGCCAAACACTTGGCAGACCTCCGTGCAACGTCCAGAAGACGATGGGAGATGTTTTCTGTGCTCCCGCAGGTTTTCCTTGCCAGACAGAGTGGAAAAGCTTTCTGCTAGGATGTAGACCACAAAAGACGCTAAAGACGAAGGTACGATGCTCTCCGGAGCTAAGCGCCGCTCCCGGGCTTCTTTCGGCAGAAGCGGCGCTAAGAGAGCACTGTGAGCGGTACAATCGTCTTTGCGCGAAGAAGCCGCTTCTTCGGCTCCGGGAGCCGGAGAGAGCGGCAGCATCGGAAAGGTGAAGAAGGAAGCTGTACAACACTGGGATTGTGTGCGCAGCTTGCCAACTGATAGAAAACAGTACCTTACCACTTTCCTGACGTTTCCAATCACATGAATATGCCATTGGAAGCTGTTTTGGACAACTTTTCTTTCCTTCATGCCAAACACTTGGCAGACCTCCGTGCAACGTCCAGAACACGATGGGAGATGTTTTCTGTGCTCCCGCAGGTTTTCCTTGCCAGACAGAGTGGAAAAGCTTTCTGCTAGGATGTAGACCACATAAGACGCTAAAGACGAAGGTACGATGCTCTCCGGAGCTAAGCGCCGCTCCCGGGCTTCTTTCGGCAGAAGCGGCGCTAAGAGAGCACTGTGAGCGGTACAATCGTCTTTGCGCGAAGAAGCCTCTTCTTCGGCTCCGGGAGCCGGAGAGAGCGGCAGCATCGGAAAGGTGAAGAAGGAAGCTGTACAACACTGGGATTGTGTGCGCAGCTTGCCAACTGATAGAAAACAGTACCTTGCACTTTCCTGACGTTTCCAATCACATGAATATTCGATTGGAAGCTGTTTTGGACAACTTTCCTTTCCTTCATGCCAAACACTTGGCAGACCTCCGTGCAAAGTTTAGAACACAATGGGAGATGTTCTCTGTGCTCCCGCAGGTTTTCCTTGCCAGACAGAGTGGAAAAGCTTTCTGCTAGGATGTAGACCACAAAAGACGCTAAAGACGAAGTTACGATGCTCTCCGGAGCTAAGCGCGGCTCCCGGGCTTCTTTCGGCAGAAGCGGCGCTAAGAGAGCACTGTGAGCGGTACAATCGTCTTTGCGCGAAGAAGCCGCTTCTTCGGCTCCGGGAGCCGGAGAGAGCGGCAGCATCGGAAAGGTGAAGAAGGAAGCTGTACAACACTGGGATTGTGTGCGCAGCTCGCCAACTGATAGAAAACAGTACCTTACACTTTCCTGACGTTTCCAATCACATGAATATTCGATTGGAAACTGTTTGGACAACTTTACTTTCCTTCATGCCAAACACTTGGCAGACCTCCGTGCAACGTCCAGAACACGATGGGAGATGTTTTCTGTGCTCCCGCAGGTTTTCCTTGCCAGACAGAGTGGAAAAGCTTTCTGCTAGGATGTAGACCACAAAAGACGCTAAAGACGAAGGTACGATGCTCTCCGGAGCTAAGCGCCGCGCCCGGGCTTCTTTCGGCAGAAGCGGCGCTAAGAGAGCACTGTGAGCGGTACAATCGTCTTTGCGCGAAGAAGCCGCTTCTTCGGCTCCGGGAGCCGGAGAGAGCGGCAGCATCGGAAAGGTGAAGAAGGAAGCTGTACAACACTGGGATTGTGTGCGCAGCTTGCCAACTGATAGAAAACAGTACCTTACACTTTCCTGACGTTTCCAATCACATGAATATTCGATTGGAAGCTGTTTTGGACAACTTTTCTTTCCTTCATGCCAAACACTTGGCAGACCTCCGTGCAACGTCCAGAACACGATGGGAGATGTTTTCTGTGCTCCCGCAGGTTTTCCTTGCCAGACAGAGTGGAAAAGCTTTCTGCTAGGATGTAGACCACAAAAGACGCTAAAGACGAAGGTACGATGCTCTCCGGAGCTAAGCGCCGCTCCCGGGCTTCTTTCGGCAGAAGCGGCGCTAAGAGAGCACTGTGAGCGGTACAATCGTCTTTGCGCGAAGAAGCCGCTTCTTCGGCTCCGGGAGCCGGAGAGAGCGGCAGCATCGGAAAGGTGAAGAAGGAAGCTGTACAACACTGGGATTGTGTGCGCAGCTTGCCAACTGATAGAAAACAGTACCTTACCACTTTCCTGACGTTTCCAATCACATGAATATGCCATTGGAAGCTGTTTTGGACAACTTTTCTTTCCTTCATGCCAAACACTTGGCAGACCTCCGTGCAACGTCTAGAACATGATGGGAGATTTTTTCTGTGCTCCCGCAGGTTTTCCTTGCCAGACAGAGTGGAAAAGCTTTCTGCTAGGATGTAGACCACAAAAGACGCTAAAGACGAAGGTACGATGCTCTCCGGAGCTAAGCGCCGCTCCCGGGCTTCTTTCGGCAGAAGCGGCGCTAAGAGAGCACTGTGAGCGGTACAATGGTCTTTGCGCGAAGAAGCCGCTTCTTCGGCTCCGGGAGCCGGAGAGAGCGGCAGCATGGGAAAGGTGAAGAAGGAAGCTGTACAACACTGGGATTGTGTGCGCAGCTTGCCAACTGATAGAAAACAGTACCTTACCACTTTCCTGACGTTTCCAATCACATGAATATTCGATTGGAAGCTGTTTTGGACAACTTTTCTTTCCTTCATGCCAAACACTTGGCAGACCTCCGTGCAACGTCCAGAAGACGATGGGAGATGTTTTCTGTGCTCCCGCAGGTTTTCCTTGCCAGACAGAGTGGAAAAGCTTTCTGCTAGGATGTAGACCACAAAAGACGCTAAAGACGAAGGTACGATGCTCTCCGGAGCTAAGCGCCGCTCCCGGGCTTCTTTCGGCAGAAGCGGCGCTAAGAGAGCACTGTGAGCGGTACAATCGTCTTTGCGCGAAGAAGCCGCTTCTTCGGCTCCGGGAGCCGGAGAGAGCGGCAGCATCGGAAAGGTGAAGAAGGAAGCTGTACAACACTGGGATTGTGTGCGCAGCTTGCCAACTGATAGAAAACAGTACCTTACCACTTTCCTGACGTTTCCAATCACATGAATATGCCATTGGAAGCTGTTTTGGACAACTTTTCTTTCCTTCATGCCAAACACTTGGCAGACCTCCGTGCAACGTCCAGAACACGATGGGAGATGTTTTCTGTGCTCCCGCAGGTTTTCCTTGCCAGACAGAGTGGAAAAGCTTTCTGCTAGGATGTAGACCACATAAGACGCTAAAGACGAAGGTACGATGCTCTCCGGAGCTAAGCGCCGCTCCCGGGCTTCTTTCGGCAGAAGCGGCGCTAAGAGAGCACTGTGAGCGGTACAATCGTCTTTGCGCGAAGAAGCCTCTTCTTCGGCTCCGGGAGCCGGAGAGAGCGGCAGCATCGGAAAGGTGAAGAAGGAAGCTGTACAACACTGGGATTGTGTGCGCAGCTTGCCAACTGATAGAAAACAGTACCTTGCACTTTCCTGACGTTTCCAATCACATGAATATTCGATTGGAAGCTGTTTTGGACAACTTTCCTTTCCTTCATGCCAAACACTTGGCAGACCTCCGTGCAAAGTTTAGAACACAATGGGAGATGTTCTCTGTGCTCCCGCAGGTTTTCCTTGCCAGACAGAGTGGAAAAGCTTTCTGCTAGGATGTAGACCACAAAAGACGCTAAAGACGAAGTTACGATGCTCTCCGGAGCTAAGCGCGGCTCCCGGGCTTCTTTCGGCAGAAGCGGCGCTAAGAGAGCACTGTGAGCGGTACAATCGTCTTTGCGCGAAGAAGCCGCTTCTTCGGCTCCGGGAGCCGGAGAGAGCGGCAGCATCGGAAAGGTGAAGAAGGAAGCTGTACAACACTGGGATTGTGTGCGCAGCTCGCCAACTGATAGAAAACAGTACCTTACACTTTCCTGACGTTTCCAATCACATGAATATTCGATTGGAAACTGTTTGGACAACTTTACTTTCCTTCATGCCAAACACTTGGCAGACCTCCGTGCAACGTCCAGAACACGATGGGAGATGTTTTCTGTGCTCCCGCAGGTTTTCCTTGCCAGACAGAGTGGAAAAGCTTTCTGCTAGGATGTAGACCACAAAAGACGCTAAAGACGAAGGTACGATGCTCTCCGGAGCTAAGCGCCGCTCCCGGGCTTCTTTCGGCAGAAGCGGCGCTAAGAGAGCACTGTGAGCGGTACAATCGTCTTTGCGCGAAGAAGCCTCTTCTTCGGCTCCGGGAGCCGGAGAGAGCGGCAGCATCGGAAAGGTGAAGAAAGAAGCTGTACAACACTGGGATTGTGTGCGCAGCTTGCCAACTGATAGAAAACAGTACCTTACCACTTTCCTGACGTTTCCAATCACATGAATATTCGATTGGAAGCAGTTTTGGACAACTTTTCTTTCCTTCATGCCAAACACTTGGCAGACCTCCGTGCAACGTCCAGAACACGATGGGAGATGTTTTCTGTGCTCCCGCAGGTTTTCCTTGCCAGACAGAGTGGAAAAGCTTTCTGCTAGGATGTAGACCACAAAAGACGCTAAAGACGAAGTTACGATGCTCTCCGGAGCTAAGCGCCGCTCCCGGGCTTCTTTCGGCAGAAGCGGCGCTAAGAGAGCACTGTGAGCGGTACAATCGTCTTTGCGCGAAGAAGCCGCTTCTTCGGCTCCGGGAGCCGGAGAGAGCGGCAGCATCGGAAAGGTGAAGAAGGAAGCTGTACAACACTGGGATTGTGTGCGCAGCTTGCCAACTGATAGAAAACAGTACCTTACCACTTTCCTGACGTTTCCAATCACATGAATATTCGATTGGAAGCTGTTTTGGACAACTTTTCTTTCTTTCATGCCAAACACTTGGCAGACCTCCGTGCAACGTCCACAACACGATGGGAGATGTTTTCTGTGCTCCCGCAGGTTTTCCTTGCCAGACAGAGTGGAAAAGCTTTCTGCTAGGATGTAGACCACAAAAGACGCTAAAGACGAAGGTACGATGCTCTCCGGAGCTAAGCGCCGCTCCCGGGCTTCTTTCGGCAGAAGCGGCGCTAAGAGAGCACTGTGAGCGGTACAATCGTCTTTGCGCGAAGAAGCCGTTTCTTCGGCTCCGGGAGCCGGAGAGAGCGGCAGCATCGGAAAGGTGAAGAAGGAAGCTGTACAACACTGGGATTGTGTGCGCAGCTTGCCAACTGATAGAAAACAGTACCTTACACTTTCCTGACGTTTCCAATCACATGAATATGCGATTGGAAGCTGTTTTGGACAACTTTTCTTTCCTTCATGCCAAACACTTGGCAGACCTCCGTGCAACGTCCAGAACACGATGGGAGATGTTTTCTGTGCTCCCGCAGGTTTTCCTTGCCAGACAGAGTGGAAAAGCTTTCTGCTAGGATGTAGACCACAAAAGACGCTAAAGACGAAGGTACGATGCTCTCCGGAGCTAAGAGCCGCTCCCGGGCTTCTTTCGGCAGAAGCGGCGCTAAGAGAGCACTGTGAGCGGTACAATCGTCTTTGCGCGAAGAAGCCGCTTCTTCGGCTCCGGGAGCCGGAGAGAGCGGCAGCATCGCAAAGGTGAAGAAGGAAGCTGTACAACACTGGGATTGTGTGCGCAGCTTGCCAACTGATAGAAAACAGTACCTTACACTTTCCTGACGTTTCAAATCACATGAATATTCGATTGGAAGCTGTTTTGGACAACTTTTCTTTCCTTCATGCCAAACACTTGGCAGACCTCCGTGCAACGTCCAGAACACGATGGGAGATGTTTTCTGTGCTCCCGCAGGTTTTCCTTGCCAGACAGAGTGGAAAAGCTTTCTGCTAGGATGTAGACCACAAAAGACGCTAAAGACGAAGGTACGATGCTCTCCGGAGCTAAGAGCCGCTCCCGGGCTTCTTTCGGCAGAAGCGGCGCTAAGAGAGCACTGTGAGCGGTACAATCGTCTTTGCGCGAAGAAGCCGCTTCTTCGGCTCCGGGAGCCGGAGAGAGCGGCAGCATCGGAAAGGTGAAGAAGGAAGCTGTACAACACTGGGATTGTGTGCGCAGCTTGCCAACTGATAGAAAACAGTACCTTACCACTTTCCTGACGTTTCCAATCACATGAATATTCGATTGGAAGCTGTTTTGGACAACTTTTCTTTCCTTCATGCCAAACACTTGGCAGACCTCCGTGCAACGTCCACAACACGATGGGAGATGTTTTCTGTGCTCCCGCAGGTTTTCCTTGCCAGACAGAGTGGAAAAGCTTTCTGCTAGGATGTAGACCACAAAAGACGCTAAAGACGAAGGTACGATGCTCTCCGGAGCTAAGCGCCGCTCCCGGGCTTCTTTCGGCAGAAGCGGCGCTAAGAGAGCACTGTGAGCGGTACAATCGTCTTTGCGCGAAGAAGCCGCTTCTTCGGCTCCGGGAGCCGGAGAGAGCGGCAGCATCGGAAAGGTGAAGAAGGAAGCTGTACAACACTGGGATTGTGTGCGCAGCTTGCCAACTGATAGAAAACAGTACCTTACACTTTCCTGACGTTTCCAATCACATGAATATTCGATTGGAAGCTGTTTTGGACAACTTTTCTTTCCTTCATGCCAAACACTTGGCATACCTCCGTGCAACGTCCAGAACACGATGGGAGATGTTTTCTGTGCTCCCGCAGGTTTTCCTTGCCAGACAGAGTGGAAAAGCTTTCTGCTAGGATGTAGACCACAAAAGACGCTAAAGACGAAGGTACGATGCTCTCCGGAGCTAAGAGCCGCTCCCGGGCTTCTTTCGGCAGAAGCGGCGCTAAGAGAGCACTGTGAGCGGTACAATCGTCTTTGCGCAAAGAAGCCGCTTCTTCGGCTCCGGGAGCCGGAGAGAGCGGCAGCATCGGAAAGGTGAAGAAGGAAGCTGTACAACACTGGGATTGTGTGCGCAGCTTGCCAACTGATAGAAAACAGTACCTTACACTTTCCTGACGTTTCCAATCACATGAATATTCGATTGGAAGCTGTTTTGGACAACTTTTCTTTCCTTCATGCCAAACACTTGGCAGACCTCCGTGCAACGTCCAGAACACGATGGGAGATGTTTTCTGTGCTCCCGCAGGTTTTCCTTGCCAGACAGAGTGGAAAAGCTTTCTGCTAGGATGTAGACCACAAAAGACGCTAAAGACGAAGGTACGATGCTCTCCGGAGCTAAGAGCCGCTCCCGGGCTTCTTTCGGCAGAAGCGGCGCTAAGAGAGCACTGTGAGCGGTACAATCGTCTTTGCGCGAAGAAGCCGCTTCTTCGGCTCCGGGAGCCGGAGAGAGCGGCAGCATCGGAAAGGTGAAGAAGGAAGCTGTACAACACTGGGATTGTGTGCGCAGCTTGCCAACTGATAGAAAACAGTACCTTACCACTTTCCTGACGTTTCCAATCACATGAATATTCGATTGGAAGCTCTTTTGGACAACTTTTCTTTCCTTCATGCCAAACACTTGGCAGACCTCCGTGCAACGTCCAGAACACGATGGGAGATGTTTTCTGTGCTCCCGCAGGTTTTCCTTGCCAGACAGAGTGGGAAAGCTTTCTGCTAGGATGTAGACCACAAAAGACGCTAAAGACGAAGGTACGATGCTCTCCGGAGCTAAGAGCCGCTCCCGGGCTTCTTTCGGCAGAAGCGGCGCTAAGAGAGCACTGTGAGCGGTACAATCGTCTTTGCGCAAAGAAGCCGCTTCTTCGGCTCCGGGAGCCGGAGAGAGCGGCAGCATCGGAAAGGTGAAGAAGGAAGCTGTACAACACTGGGATTGTGTGCGCAGCTTGCCAACTGATAGAAAACAGTACCTTACCACTTTCCTGACGTTTCCAATCACATGAATATTCGATTGGAAGCTGTTTTGGACAACTTTTCTTTCCTTCATGCCAAACACTTGGCAGACCTCCGTGCAACGTCCAGAACACGATGGGAGATGTTTTCTGTGCTCCCGCAGCTTTTCCTTGCCAGACAGAGTGGAAAAGCTTTCTGCTAGGATGTAGACCACAAAAGACGCTAAAGACGAAGGTACGATGCTCTCCGGAGCTAAGAGCCGCTCCCGGGCTTCTTTGGGCAGAAGCAGTGCTAAGAGAGCACTGTGAGCGGTACAATCGTCTTTGCGCGAAGAAGCCGCTTCTTCGGCTCCGGGAGCCGGAGAGAGCGGCAGCATCGGAAAGGTGAAGAAGGAAGCTGTACAACACTGGGATTGTGTGCGCAGCTTGCCAACTGATAGAAAACAGTACCTTACCACTTTCCTGACGTTTCCAATCACATGAATATGCGATTGGAAGCTGTTTTGGACAACTTTTCTTTCCTTCATGCCAAACACTTGGCAGACCTCCGTGCAACGTCCAGAACTCGATGGGAGATGTTTTCTGTGCTCCCGCAGGTTTTCCTTGCCAGACAGAGTGGAAAAGCTTTCTGCTAGGATGTAGACCACAAAAGACGCTAAAGACGAAGGTACGATGCTCTCCGGAGCTAAGAGCCGCTCCCGGGCTTCTTTGGGCAGAAGCAGCGCTAAGAGAGCACTGTGAGCGGTACAATCGTCTTTGCGCGAAGAAGCCGCTTCTTCGGCTCCGGGAGCCGGAGAGAGCGGCAGCATCGGAAAGGTGAAGAAGGAAGCTGTACAACACTGGGATTGTGTGCGCAGCTTGCCAACTGATAAAAAACAGTACCTTACCACTTTCCTGACGTTTCCAATCACATGAATATGCCATTGGAAGCTGTTTTGGACAACTTTTCTTTCCTTCATGCCAAACACTTGGCAGACCTCCGTGCAACGTCCAGAACACGATGGGAGATGTTTTCTGTGCTCCCGCAGGTTTTCCTTGCCAGACAGAGTGGAAAAGCTTTCTGCTAGGATGTAGACCACAAAAGACGCTAAAGACGAAGGTACGATGCTCTCCGGAGCTAAGAGCCGCTCCCGGGCTTCTTTCGGCAGAAGCGGCGCTAAGAGAGCACTGTGAGCGCTACAATCGTCTTTGCGCGAAGAAGCCGCTTCTTCGGCTCCGGGAGCCGGAGAGAGCGGCAGCATCGGAAAGGTGAAGAAGGAAGCTGTACAACACTGGGATTGTGTGCGCAGCTTGCCAACTGATAGAAAACAGTACCTTACACTTTCCTGATGTTTCCAATCACATGAATATTCGATTGGAAGCTGTTTTGGACAACTTTTCTTTCCTTCATGCCAAACACTTGGCAGACCTCCGTGCAACGTCCAGAACACGATGGGAGATGTTTTCTGTGCTCCCGCAGGTTTTCCTTGCCAGACAGAGTGGAAAAGATTTCTGCTAGGATGTAGACCACAAAAGACGCTAAAGACGAAGGTACGATGCTCTCCGGAGCTAAGAGCCGCTCCCGGGCTTCTTTGGACAGAAGCAGCGCTAAGAGAGCACTGTGAGCGGTACAATCGTCTTTGCGCGAAGAAGCCGCTTCTTCGGCTCCGGGAGCCGGAGAGAGCGGCAGCATCGGAAAGGTGAAGAAGGAAGCTGTACAACACTGGGATTGTGTGCGCAGCTTGCCAACTGATAGAAAACAGTACCTTACCACTTTCCTGACGTTTCCAATCACATGAATATGCGATTGGAAGCTGTTTTGGACAACTTTTCTTTCCTTCATGCCAAACACTTGGCAGACCTCCGTGCAACGTCCAGAACACGATGGGAGATGTTTTCTGTGCTCCCGCAGGTTTTCCTTGCCAGACAGAGTGGAAAAGCTTTCTGCTAGGATGTAGACCACAAAAGACGCTAAAGACGAAGGTACGATGCTCTCCGGAGCTAAGCGCCGCTCCCGGGCTTCTTTCGGCAGAAGCGGCGCTAAGAGAGCACTGTGAGCGGTACAATCGTCTTTGCGCGAAGAAGCCGCTTCTTCGGCTCCGGGAGCCGGAGAGAGCGGCAGCATCGGAAAGGTGAAGAAGGAAGCTGTACAACACTGGGATTGTGTGCGCAGCTTGCCAACTGATAGAAAACAGTACCTTACACTTTCCTGACGTTTCCAATCACATGAATATTCGATTGGAAGCTGTTTTGGACAACTTTTCTTTCCTTCATGCCAAACACTTGGCAGACCTCCGTGCAACGTCCAGAACTCGATGGGAGATGTTTTCTGTGCTCCCGCAGGTTTTCCTTGCCAGACAGAGTGGAAAAGCTTTCTGCTAGGATGTAGACCACAAAAGACGCTAAAGACGAAGGTACAATGCTCTCCGGAGCTAAGAGCCGCTCCCGGGCTTCTTTGGGCAGAAGCAGCGCTAAGAGAGCACTGTGAGCGGTACAATCGTCTTTGCGCGAAGAAGCCGCTTCTTCGGCTCCGGGAGCCGGAGAGAGCGGCAGCATCGGAAAGGTGAAGAAGGAAGCTGTACAACACTGGGATTGTGTGCGCAGCTTGCCAACTGATAAAAAACAGTACCTTACCACTTTCCTGACGTTTCCAATCACATGAATATGCCATTGGAAGCTGTTTTGGACAACTTTTCTTTCCTTCATTCCAAACACTTGGCAGACCTCCGTGCAACGTCCAGAACACGATGGGAGATGTTTTCTGTGCTCCCGCAGGTTTTCCTTGCCAGACAGAGTGGAAAAGCTTTCTGCTAGGATGTAGACCACAAAAGACGCTAAAGACGAAGGTACGATGCTCTCCGGAGCTAAGCGCCGCTCCCGGGCTTCTTTCGGCAGAAGCGGCGCTAAGAGAGCACTGTGAGCGGTACAATCGTCTTTGCGCGAAGAAGCCGCTTCTTCGGCTCCGGGAGCCGGAGAGAGCGGCAGCATCGGAAAGGTGAAGAAGGAAGCTGTACAACACTGGGATTGTGTGCGCAGCTTGCCAACTGATAGAAAACAGTACCTTACACTTTCCTGACGTTTCCAATCACATGAATATGCCATTGGAAGCTGTTTTGGACAACTTTTCTTTCCTTCATGCCAAACACTTGGCAGACCTCCGTGCAACGTCCAGAACACGATGGGAGATGTTTTCTGTGCTCCCGCAGGTTTTCCTTGCCAGACAGAGTGGAAAAGCTTTCTGCTAGGATGTAGACCACAAAAGACGCTAAAGACGAAGGTACGATGCTCTCCGGAGCTAAGCGCCGCTCCCGGGCTTCTTTCGGCAGAAGCGGCGCTAAGAGAGCACTGTGAGCGGTACAATCGTCTTTGCGCGAAGAAGCCGCTTCTTCGGCTCCGGGAGCCGGAGAGAGCGGCAGCATCGGAAAGGTGAAGAAGGAAGCTGTACAACACTGGGATTGTGTGCGCAGCTTGCCAACTGATAGAAAACAGTACCTTACCACTTTCCTGACGTTTCCAATCACATGAATATTCGATTGGAAGCTCTTTTGGACAACTTTTCTTTCCTTCATGCCAAACACTTGGCAGACCTCCGTGCAACGTCCAGAACACGATGGGAGATGTTTTCTGTGCTCCCGCAGGTTTTCCTTGCCAGACAGAGTGGAAAAGCTTTCTGCTAGGATGTAGACCACAAAAGACGCTAAAGACGAAGGTACGATGCTCTCCGGAGCTAAGCGCCGCTCCCGGGCTTCTTTCGGCAGAAGCGGCGCTAAGAGAGCACTGTGAGCGGTACAATCGTCTTTGCGCAAAGAAGCCGCTTCTTCGGCTCCGGGAGCCGGAGAGAGCGGCAGCATCGGAAAGGTGAAGAAGGAAGCTGTACAACACTGGGATTGTGTGCGCAGCTTGCCAACTGATAGAAAACAGTACCTTACACTTTCCTGACGTTTCCAATCACATGAATATTCGATTGGAAGCTGTTTTGGACAACTTTTCTTTCCTTCATGCCAAACACTTGGCAGACCTCCGTGCAACGTCCAGAACACGATGGGAGATGTTTTCTGTGCTCCCGCAGGTTTTCCTTGCCAGACAGAGTGGAAAAGCTTTCTGCTAGGATGTAGACCACAAAAGACGCTAAAGACGAAGGTACGATGCTCTCCGGAGCTAAGAGCCGCTCCCGGGCTTCTTTCGGCAGAAGCGGCGCTAAGAGAGCACTGTGAGCGGTACAATCGTCTTTGCGCGAAGAAGCCGCTTCTTCGGCTCCGGGAGCCGTAGAGAGCGGCAGCATCGGAAAGGTGAAGAAGGAAGCTGTACAACACTGGGATTGTGTGCGCAGCTTGCCAACTGATAGAAAACAGTACCTTACACTTTCCTGACGTTTCCAATCACATGAATATTCGATTGGAAACTGTTTTGGACAACTTTTCTTTCCTTCATGCCAAACACTTGGCAGACCTCCGTGCAACGTCCAGAACACGATGGGAGATGTTTTCTGTGCTCCCGCAGGTTTTCCTTGCCAGACAGAGTGGAAAAGCTTTCTGCTAGGATGTAGACCACAAAAGACGCTAAAGACGAAGGTACGATGCTCTCCGGAGCTAAGAGCCGCTCCCGGGCTTCTTTCGGCAGAAGCGGCGCTAAGAGAGCACTGTGAGCGGTACAATCGTCTTTGCGCGAAGAAGCCGCTTCTTCGGCTCCGGGAGCCGGAGAGAGCGGCAGCATCGGAAAGGTGAAGAAGGAAGCTGTACAACACTGGGATTGTGTGCGCAGCTTGCCAACTGATAGAAAACAGTACCTTACACTTTCCTGATGTTTCCAATCACATGAATATGCCATTGGAAGCTGTTTTGGACAACTTTTCTTTCCTTCATGCCAAACACTTGGCAGACCTCCGTGCAACGTCCAGAACTCGATGGGAGATGTTTTCTGTGCTCCCGCAGGTTTTCCTTGCCAGACAGAGTGGAAAAGATTTCTGCTAGGATGTAGACCACAAAAGACGCTAAAGACGAAGGTACGATGCTCTCCGGAGCTAAGAGCCGCTCCCGGGCTTCTTTGGGCAGAAGCAGTGCTAAGAGAGCACTGTGAGCGGTACAATCGTCTTTGCGCGAAGAAGCCGCTTCTTCGGCTCCGGGAGCCGGAGAGAGCGGCAGCATCGGAAAGGTGAAGAAGGAAGCTGTACAACACTGGGATTGTGTGCGCAGCTTGCCAACTGATATAAAACAGTACCTTACCACTTTCCTGACGTTTCCAATCACATGAATATGCGATTGGAAGCTGTTTTGGACAACTTTTCTTTCCTTCATGCCAAACACTTGGCAGACCTCCGTGCAACGTCCAGAACTCGATGGGAGATGTTTTCTGTGCTCCCGCAGGTTTTCCTTGCCAGACAGAGTGGAAAAGCTTTCTGCTAGGATGTAGACCACAAAAGACGCTAAAGACGAAGGTACGATGCTCTCCGGAGCTAAGAGCCGCTCCCGGGCTTCTTTGGGCAGAAGCAGCGCTAAGAGAGCACTGTGAGCGGTACAATCGTCTTTGCGCGAAGAAGCCGCTTCTTCGGCTCCGGGAGCCGGAGAGAGCGGCAGCATCGGAAAGGTGAAGAAGGAAGCTGTACAACACTGGGATTGTGTGCGCAGCTTGCCAACTGATAAAAAACAGTACCTTACCACTTTCCTGACGTTTCCAATCACATGAATATGCCATTGGAAGCTGTTTTGGACAACTTTTCTTTCCTTCATGCCAAACACTTGGCAGACCTCCGTGCAACGTCCAGAACACGATGGGAGATGTTTTCTGTGCTCCCGCAGGTTTTCCTTGCCAGACAGAGTGGAAAAGCTTTCTGCTAGCATGTAGACCACAAAAGACGCTAAAGACGAAGGTACGATGCTCTCCGGATCTAAGAGCCGCTCCCAGGCTTCTTTCGGCAGAAGCGGCGCTAAGAGAGCACTGTGAGCGGTACAATCGTCTTTGCGCGAAGAAGCCGCTTCTTCGGCTCCGGGAGCCGGAGAGAGCGGCAGCATCGGAAAGGTGAAGAAGGAAGCTGTACAACACTGGGATTGTGTGCGCAGCTTGCCAACTGATAAAAAACAGTACCTTACACTTTCCTGACGTTTCCAATCACATGAATATTCGATTGGAAACTGTTTTGGACAACTTTTCTTTCCTTCATGCCAAACACTTGGCAGACCTCCGTGCAACGTCCAGAACACGATGGGAGATGTTTTCTGTGCTCCCGCAGGTTTTCCTTGCCAGACAGAGTGGAAAAGCTTTCTGCTAGGATGTAGACCACAAAAGACGCTAAAGACGAAGGTACGATGCTCTCCGGAGCTAAGAGCCGCTCCCGGGCTTCTTTCGGCAGAAGCGGCGCTAAGAGAGCACTGTGAGCGCTACAATCGTCTTTGCGCGAAGAAGCCGCTTCTTCGGCTCCGGGAGCCGGAGAGAGCTGCAGCATCGGAAAGGTGAAGAAGGAAGCTGTACAACACTGGGATTGTGTGCGCAGCTTGCCAACTGATAGAAAACAGTACCTTACACTTTCCTGATGTTTCCAATCACATGAATATTCGATTGGAAGCTGTTTTGGACAACTTTTCTTTCCTTCATGCCAAACACTTGGCAGACCTCCGTGCAACGTCCAGAACACGATGGGAGATGTTTTCTGTGCTCCCGCAGGTTTTCCTTGCCAGACAGAGTGGAAAAGATTTCTGCTAGGATGTAGACCACAAAAGACGCTAAAGACGAAGGTACGATGCTCTCCGGAGCTAAGAGCCGCTCCCGGGCTTCTTTGGGCAGAAGCAGCGCTAAGAGAGCACTGTGAGCGGTACAATCGTCTTTGCGCGAAGAAGCCGCTTCTTCGGCTCCGGGAGCCGGAGAGAGCGGCAGCATCGCAAAGGTGAAGAAGGAAGCTGTACAACACTGGGATTGTGTGCGCAGCTTGCCAACTGATAGAAAACAGTACCTTACCACTTTCCTGACGTTTCCAATCACATGAATATTCGATTGGAAGCTCTTTTGGACAACTTTTCTTTCCTTCATGCCAAACACTTGGCAGACCTCCGTGCAACGTCCAGAACACGATGGGAGATGTTTTCTGTGCTCCCGCAGGTTTTCCTTGCCAGACAGAGTGGAAAAGCTTTCTGCTAGGATGTAGACCACAAAAGACGCTAAAGACGAAGGTACGATGCTCTCCGGAGCTAAGCGCCGCTCCCGGGCTTCTTTCGGCAGAAGCGGCGCTAAGAGAGCACTGTGAGCGGTACAATCGTCTTTGCGCGAAGAAGCCGCTTCTTCGGCTCCGGGAGCCGGAGAGAGCGGCAGCATCGGAAAGGTGAAGAAGGAAGCTGTACAACACTGGGATTGTGTGCGCAGCTTGCCAACTGATAGAAAACAGTACCTTACACTTTCCTGACGTTTCCAATCACATGAATATTCGATTGGAAGCTGTTTTGGACAACTTTTCTTTCCTTCATGCCAAACACTTGGCAGACCTCCGTGCAACGTCCAGAACTCGATGGGAGATGTTTTCTGTGCTCCCGCAGGTTTTCCTTGCCAGACAGAGTGGAAAAGCTTTCTGCTAGGATGTAGACCACAAAAGACGCTAAAGACGAAGGTACGATGCTCTCCGGAGCTAAGAGCCGCTCCCGGGCTTCTTTGGGCAGAAGCAGCGCTAAGAGAGCACTGTGAGCGGTACAATCGTCTTTGCGCGAAGAAGCCGCTTCTTCGGCTCCGGGAGCCGGAGAGAGCGGCAGCATCGGAAAGGTGAAGAAGGAAGCTGTACAACACTGGGATTGTGTGCGCAGCTTGCCAACTGATAAAAAACAGTACCTTACCACTTTCCTGACGTTTCCAATCACATGAATATGCCATTGGAAGCTGTTTTGGACAACTTTTCTTTCCTTCATTCCAAACACTTGGCAGACCTCCGTGCAACGTCCAGAACACGATGGGAGATGTTTTCTGTGCTCCCGCAGGTTTTCCTTGCCAGACAGAGTGGAAAAGCTTTCTGCTAGGATGTAGACCACAAAAGACGCTAAAGACGAAGGTACGATGCTCTCCGGAGCTAAGCGCCGCTCCCGGGCTTCTTTCGGCAGAAGCGGCGCTAAGAGAGCACTGTGAGCGGTACAATCGTCTTTGCGCGAAGAAGCCGCTTCTTCGGCTCCGGGAGCCGGAGAGAGCGGCAGCATCGGAAAGGTGAAGAAGGAAGCTGTACAACACTGGGATTGTGTGCGCAGCTTGCCAACTGATAGAAAACAGTACCTTACACTTTCCTGACGTTTCCAATCACATGAATATGCCATTGGAAGCTGTTTTGGACAACTTTTCTTTCCTTCATGCCAAACACTTGGCAGACCTCCGTGCAACGTCCAGAACACGATGGGAGATGTTTTCTGTGCTCCCGCAGGTTTTCCTTGCCAGACAGAGTGGAAAAGCTTTCTGCTAGGATGTAGACCACAAAAGACGCTAAAGACGAAGGTACGATGCTCTCCGGAGCTAAGCGCCGCTCCCGGGCTTCTTTCGGCAGAAGCGGCGCTAAGAGAGCACTGTGAGCGGTACAATCGTCTTTGCGCGAAGAAGCCGCTTCTTCGGCTCCGGGAGCCGGAGAGAGCGGCAGCATCGGAAAGGTGAAGAAGGAAGCTGTACAACACTGGGATTGTGTGCGCAGCTTGCCAACTGATAGAAAACAGTACCTTACACTTTCCTGACGTTTCCAATCACATGAATATTCGATTGGAAGCTGTTTTGGACAACTTTTCTTTCCTTCATGCCAAACACTTGGCAGACCTCCGTGCAACGTCCAGAACACGATGGGAGATGTTTTCTGTGCTCCCGCAGGTTTTCCTTGCCAGACAGAGTGGAAAAGCTTTCTGCTAGGATGTAGACCACAAAAGACGCTAAAGACGAAGGTACGATGCTCTCCGGAGCTAAGAGCCGCTCCCGGGCTTCTTTCGGCAGAAGCGGCGCTAAGAGAGCACTGTGAGCGGTACAATCGTCTTTGCGCGAAGAAGCCGCTTCTTCGGCTCCGGGAGCCGGAGAGAGCGGCAGCATCGGAAAGGTGAAGAAGGAAGCTGTACAACACTGGGATTGTGTGCGCAGCTTGCCAACTGATAGAAAACAGTACCTTACACTTTCCTGATGTTTCCAATCACATGAATATTCGATTGGAAGCTGTTTTGGACAACTTTTCTTTCCTTCATGCCAAACACTTGGCAGACCTCCGTGCAACGTCCAGAACACGATGGGAGATGTTTTCTGTGCTCCCGCAGGTTTTCCTTGCCAGACAGAGTGGAAAAGCTTTCTGCTAGGATGTAGACCACAAAAGACGCTAAAGACGAAGGTACGATGCTCTCCGGAGCTAAGAGCCGCTCCCGGGCTTCTTTCGGCAGAAGCGGCGCTAAGAGAGCACTGTGAGCGGTACAATCGTCTTTGCGCGAAGAAGCCGCTTCTTCGGCTCCGGGAGCCGGAGAGAGCGGCAGCATCGGAAAGGTGAAGAAGGAAGCTGTACAACACTGGGATTGTGTGCGCAGCTTGCCAACTGATAGAAAACAGTACCTTACACTTTCCTGACGTTTCCAATCACATGAATATGCCATTGGAAGCTGTTTTGGACAACTTTTCTTTCCTTCATGCCAAACACTTGGCAGACCTCCGTGCAACGTCCAGAATACGATGGGAGATGTTTTCTGTGCTCCCGCAGGTTTTCCTTGCCAGACAGAGTGGAAAAGCTTTCTGCTAGCATGTAGACCACAAAAGACGCTAAAGACGAAGGTACGATGCTCTCCGGAGCTAAGAGCCGCTCCCGGGCTTCTTTCGGCAGAAGCGGCGCTAAGAGAGCACTGTGAGCGGTACAATCGTCTTTGCGCGAAGAAGCCGCTTCTTCGGCTCCGGGAGCCGGAGAGAGAGGCAGCATCGGAAAGGTGAAGAAGGAAGCTGTACAACACTGGGATTGTGTGCGCAGCTTGCCAACTGATAGAAAACAGTACCTTACCACTTTCCTGACGTTTCCAATCACATGAATATGCCATTGGAACTGTTTTGGACAACTTTTCTTTCCTTCATGCCAAACACTTGGCAGACCTCCGTGCAACGTCCAGAACACGATGGGAGATGTTTTCTGTGCTCCCGCAGGTTTTCCTTGCCAGACAGAGTGGAAAAGCTTTCTGCTAGGATGTAGACCACAAAAGACGCTAAAGACGAAGGTACGATGCTCTCCGGAGCTAAGCGCCGCTCCCGGGCTTCTTTCGGCAGAAGCGGCGCTAAGAGAGCACTGTGAGCGGTACAATCGTCTTTGCGCGAAGAAGCCGCTTCTTCGGCTCCGGGAGCCGGAGAGAGCGGCAGCATCGGAAAGGTGAAGAAGGAAGCTGTACAACACTGGGATTGTGTGCGCAGCTTGCCAACTGATAGAAAACAGTACCTTACACTTTCCTGACGTTTCCAATCACATGAATATTCGATTGGAAGCTGTTTTGGACAACTTTTCTTTCCTTCATGCCAAACACTTGGCAGACCTCCGTGCAACGTCCAGAACACGATGGGAGATGTTTTCTGTGCTCCCGCAGGTTTTCCTTGCCAGACAGAGTGGAAAAGCTTTCTGCTAGGATGTAGACCACAAAAGACGCTAAAGACGAAGGTACGATGCTCTCCGGAGCTAAGCGCCGCTCCCGGGCTTCTTTCGGCAGAAGCGGCGCTAAGAGAGCACTGTGAGCGGTACAATCGTCTTTGCGCGAAGAAGCCGCTTCTTCGGCTCCGGGAGCCGGAGAGAGCGGCAGCATCGGAAAGGTGAAGAAGGAAGCTGTACAACACTGGGATTGTGTGCGCAGCTTGCCAACTGATAGAAAAGAGTACCTTACCACTTTCCTGACGTTTCCAATCACATGAATATTCGATTGGAAGCTGTTTTGGACAACTTTTCTTTCCTTCATGCCAAACACTTGGCAGACCTCCGTGCAACGTCCAGAATACGATGGGAGATGTTTTCTGTGCTCCCGCAGGTTTTCCTTGCCAGACAGAGTGGAAAAGCTTTCTGCTAGGATGTAGACCACAAAAGACGCTAAAGACGAAGGTACGATGCTCTCCGGAGCTAAGAGCCGCTCCCGGGCTTCTTTCGGCAGAAGCGGCGCTAAGAGAGCACTGTGAGCGGTACAATCGTCTTTGCGCGAAGAAGCCGCTTCTTCGGCTCCGGGAGCCGGAGAGAGCGGCAGCATCGGAAAGGTGAAGAAGGAAGCTGTACAACACTGGGATTGTGTGCGCAGCTTGCCAACTGATAGAAAACAGTACCTTACACTTTCCTGACGTTTCCAATCACATGAATATTCGATTGGAAGCTGTTTTGGACAACTTTACTTTCCTTCATGCCAAACACTTGGCAGACCTCCGTGCAACGTCCAGAAGACGATGGGAGATGTTTTCTGTGCTCCCGCAGGTTTTCCTTGCCAGACAGAGTGGAAAAGCTTTCTGCTAGGATGTAGACCACAAAAGACGCTAAAGACGAAGGTACGATGCTCTCCGGAGCTAAGAGCCGCTCCCGGGCTTCTTTCGGCAGAAGCGGCGCTAAGAGAGCACTGTGAGCGGTACAATCGTCTTTGCGCGAAGAAGCCGCTTCTTCGGCTCCGGGAGCCGGAGAGAGCGGCAGCATCGCAAAAGTGAAGAAGGAAGCTGTACAACACTGGGATTGTGTGCGCAGCTTGCCAACTGATAGAAAACAGTACCTTACACTTTCCTGACGTTTCCAATCACATGAATATGCCATTGGAAGCTGTTTTGGACAGCTTTTCTTTCCTTCATGCCAAACACTTGGCAGACCTCCGTGCAACGTCCAGAACACGATGGGAGATGTTTTCTGTGCTCCCGCAGGTTTTCCTTGCCAGACAGAGTGGAAAAGCTTTCTGCTAGGATGTAGACCACAAAAGACGCTAAAGACGAAGGTACGATGCTCTCCGGAGCTAAGCGCCGCTCCCGGGCTTCTTTCGGCAGAAGCGGCGCTAAGAGAGCACTGTGAGTGGTACAATGGTCTTTGCGCGAAGAAGCCGCTTCTTCGGCTCCGGGAGCCGGAGAGAACGGCAGCATCGCAAAGGTGAAGAAGGAAGCTGTACAACACTGGGATTGTGTGCGCAGCTTGCCAACTGATAGAAAACAGTACCTTACACTTTCCTGACGTTTCCAATCACATGAATATTCGATTGGAAGCTGTTTTGGACAACTTTTCTTTCCTTCATGCCAAACACTTGGCAGACCTCCGTGCAACGTCCAGAACACGATGGGAGATGTTTTCTGTGCTCCCGCAGGTTTTCCTTGCCAGACAGAGTGGAAAAGCTTTCTGCTAGGATGTAGACCACAAAAGACGCTAAAGACGAAGGTACGATGCTCTCCGGAGCTAAGCGCCGCTCCCGGGCTTCTTTCGGCAGAAGCGGCGCTAAGAGAGCACTGTGAGCGGTACAATCGTCTTTGCGCGAAGAAGCCGCTTCTTCGGCTCCGGGAGCCGGAGAGAGCGGCAGCATCGGAAAGGTGAAGAAGGAAGCTGTACAACACTGGGATTGTGTGCGCAGCTTGCCAACTGATAGAAAAGAGTACCTTACCACTTTCCTGACGTTTCCAATCACATGAATATTCGATTGGAAGCTGTTTTGGACAACTTTTCTTTCCTTCATGCCAAACACTTGGCAGACCTCCGTGCAACGTCCAGAATACGATGGGAGATGTTTTCTGTGCTCCCGCAGGTTTTCCTTGCCAGACAGAGTGGAAAAGCTTTCTGCTAGGATGTAGACCACAAAAGACGCTAAAGACGAAGGTACGATGCTCTCCGGAGCTAAGAGCCGCTCCCGGGCTTCTTTCGGCAGAAGCGGCGCTAAGAGAGCACTGTGAGCGGTACAATCGTCTTTGCGCGAAGAAGCCGCTTCTTCGGCTCCGGGAGCCGGAGAGAGCGGCAGCATCGGAAAGGTGAAGAAGGAAGCTGTACAACACTGGGATTGTGTGCGCAGCTTGCCAACTGATAGAAAACAGTACCTTACACTTTCCTGACGTTTCCAATCACATGAATATTCGATTGGAAGCTGTTTTGGACAACTTTACTTTCCTTCATGCCAAACACTTGGCAGACCTCCGTGCAACGTCCAGAAGACGATGGGAGATGTTTTCTGTGCTCCCGCAGGTTTTCCTTGCCAGACAGAGTGGAAAAGCTTTCTGCTAGGATGTAGACCACAAAAGACGCTAAAGACGAAGGTACGATGCTCTCCGGAGCTAAGAGCCGCTCCCGGGCTTCTTTCGGCAGAAGCGGCGCTAAGAGAGCACTGTGAGCGGTACAATCGTCTTTGCGCGAAGAAGCCGCTTCTTCGGCTCCGGGAGCCGGAGAGAGCGGCAGCATCGCAAAAGTGAAGAAGGAAGCTGTACAACACTGGGATTGTGTGCGCAGCTTGCCAACTGATAGAAAACAGTACCTTACACTTTCCTGACGTTTCCAATCACATGAATATGCCATTGGAAGCTGTTTTGGACAGCTTTTCTTTCCTTCATGCCAAACACTTGGCAGACCTCCGTGCAACGTCCAGAACACGATGGGAGATGTTTTCTGTGCTCCCGCAGGTTTTCCTTGCCAGACAGAGTGGAAAAGCTTTCTGCTAGGATGTAGACCACAAAAGACGCTAAAGACGAAGGTACGATGCTCTCCGGAGCTAAGCGCCGCTCCCGGGCTTCTTTCGGCAGAAGCGGCGCTAAGAGAGCACTGTGAGTGGTACAATGGTCTTTGCGCGAAGAAGCCGCTTCTTCGGCTCCGGGAGCCGGAGAGAACGGCAGCATCGCAAAGGTGAAGAAGGAAGCTGTACAACACTGGGATTGTGTGCGCAGCTTGCCAACTGATAGAAAACAGTACCTTACACTTTCCTGACGTTTCCAATCACATGAATATTCGATTGGAAGCTGTTTTGGACAACTTTTCTTTCCTTCATGCCAAACACTTGGCAGACCTCCGTGCAACGTCCAGAACACGATGGGAGATGTTTTCTGTGCTCCCGCAGGTTTTCCTTGCCAGACAGAGTGGAAAAGCTTTCTGCTAGGATGTAGACCACAAAAGACGCTAAAGACGAAGGTACGATGCTCTCCGGAGCTAAGCGCCGCTCCCGGGCTTCTTTCGGCAGAAGCGGCGCTAAGAGAGCACTGTGAGCGGTACAATCGTCTTTGCGCGAAGAAGCCGCTTCTTGGGCTCCGGGAGCCGGAGAGAGCGGCAGCATCGGAAAGGTGAAGAAGGAAGCTGTACAACACTGGGATTGTGTGCGCAGCTTGCCAACAATAGAAAACAGTACCTTACCACTTTCCTGACGTTTCCAATCACATGAATATGCCATTGGAAGCTGTTTTGGACAACTTTTCTTTCCTTCATGCCAAACACTTGGCAGACCTCCGTGCAACGTCCAGAACACGATGGGAGATGTTTTCTGTGCTCCCGCAGGTTTTCCTTGCCAGACAGAGTGGAAAAGCTTTCTGCTAGGATGTAGACCACAAAAGACGCTAAAGACGAAGGTACGATGCTCTCCGGAGCTAAGAGCCGCTCCCGGGCTTCTTTCGGCAGAAGCGGCGCTAAGAGAGCACTGTGAGCGGTACAATCGTCTTTGCGCGAAGAAGCCGCTTCTTCGGCTCCGGGAGCCGGAGAGAGCGGCAGCATCGGAAAGGTGAAGAAGGAAGCTGTACAACACTGGGATTGTGTGCGCAGCTTGCCAACTGATAGAAAACAGTACCTTACCACTTTCCTGACGTTTCCAATCACATGAATATTCGATTGGAAGCTGTTTTGGACAACTTTTCTTTCCTTCATGCCAAACACTTGGCAGACCTCCGTGCAACGTCCAGAACACGATGGGAGATGTTTTCTGTGCTCCCGCAGGTTTTCCTTGCCAGACAGAGTGGAAAAGCTTTCTGCTAGGATGTAGACCACAAAAGACGCTAAAGACGAAGGTACGATGCTCTCCGGAGCTAAGCGCCGCTCCCGGGCTTCTTTCGGCAGAAGCGGCGCTAAGAGAGCACTGTGAGCGGTACAATCGTCTTTGCGCGAAGAAGCCGCTTCTTCGGCTCCGGGAGCCGGAGAGAGCGGCAGCATCGGAAAGGTGAAGAAGGAAGCTGTACAACACTGGGATTGTGTGCGCAGCTTGCCAACTGATAGAAAACAGTACCTTACACTTTCCTGACGTTTCCAATCACATGAATATTCGATTGGAAGCTGTTTTGGACAACTTTTCTTTCCTTCATGCCAAACACTTGGCAGACCTCCGTGCAACGTCCAGAACACGATGGGAGATGTTCTCTGTGCTCCCGCAGGTTTTCCTTGCCAGACAGAGTGGAAAAGCTTTCTGCTAGGATGTAGACCACAAAAGACGCTAAAGACGAAGGTACGATGCTCTCCGGAGCTAAGAGCCGCTCCCGGGCTTCTTTCGGCAGAAGCGGCGCTAAGAGAGCACTGTGAGCGGTACAATCGTCTTTGCGCGAAGAAGCCGCTTCTTCGGCTCCGGGAGCCGGAGAGAGCGGCAGCATCGGAAAGGTGAAGAAGGAAGCTGTACAACACTGGGATTGTGTGCGCAGCTTGCCAACTGATAGAAAACAGTACCTTACACTTTCCTGACGTTTCCAATCACATGAATATGCGATTGGAAGCTGTTTTGGACAACTTTTCTTTCCTTCATGCCAAACACTTGGCAGACCTCCGTGCAACGTCCAGAACACGATGGGAGATGTTTTCTGTGCTCCCGCAGGTTTTCCTTGCCAGACAGAGTGGAAAAGCTTTCTGCTAGGATGTAGACCACAAAAGACGCTAAAGACGAAGGTACGATGCTCTCCGGAGCTAAGCGCCGCTCCCGGGCTTCTTTCGGCAGAAGCGGCGCTAAGAGAGCACTGTGAGCGGTACAATCGTCTTTGCGCGAAGAAGCCGCTTCTTCGGCTCCGGGAGCCGGAGAGAGCGGCAGCATCGGAAAGGTGAAGAAGGAAGCTGTACAACACTGGGATTGTGTGCGCAGCTTGCCAACTGATAGAAAACAGTACCTTACACTTTCCTGACGTTTCCAATCACATGAATATTCGATTGGAAGCTGTTTTGGACAACTTTTCTTTCCTTCATGCCAAACACTTGGCAGACCTCCGTGCAACGTCCAGAACACGATGGGAGATGTTTTCTGTGCTCCCGCAGGTTTTCCTTGCCAGACAGAGTGGAAAAGCTTTCTGCTAGGATGTAGACCACAAAAGACGCTAAAGACGAAGGTACGATGCTCTCCGGAGCTAAGAGCCGCTCCCGGGCTTCTTTCGGCAGAAGCGGCGCTAAGAGAGCACTGTGAGCGGTACAATCGTCTTTGCGCGAAGAAGCCGCTTCTTCGGCTCCGGGAGCCGGAGAGAGCGGCAGCATCGGAAAGGTGAAGAAGGAAGATGTACAACACTGGGATTGTGTGCGCAGCTTGCCAACTGATAGAAAACAGTACCTTACACTTTCCTGACGTTTCCAATCACATGAATCTTCGATTGGAAACTGTTTTGGACAACTTTGCTTTCCTTCATGCCAAACACTTGGCAGACCTCCGTGCAACGTCCAGAACACGATGGCAGATGTTTTCTGTGCTCCCGCAGGTTTTCCTTGCCAGACAGAGTGGGAAAGCTTTCTGCTAGGATGTAGACCACAAAAGACGCTAAAGACGAAGGTACGATGCTCTCCGGAGCTAAGCGCCGCTCCCGGGCTTCTTTCGGCAGAAGCGGCGCTAAGAGAGCACTGTGAGTGGTACAATCGTCTTTGCGCGAAGAAGCCGCTTCTTCGGCTCCGGGAGCCGGAGAGAGCGGCAGCATCGGAAAGGTGAAGAAGGAAGCTGTACAACACTGGGATTGTGTGCGCAGCTTGCCAACTGATAGAAAACAGTACCTTACCACTTTCCTGACGTTTCCAATCACATGAATATTCGATTGGAAGCTGTTTTGGACAACTTTTCTTTCCTTCATGCCAAACACTTGGCAGACCTCCGTGCAACGTCCAGAACTCGATGGGAGATGTTTTCTGTGCTCCCGCAGGTTTTCCTTGCCAGACAGAGTGGAAAAGCTTTCTGCTAGGATGTAGACCACAAAAGACGCTAAAGATGAAGGTACGATGCTCTCCGGAGCTAAGAGCCGCTCCCGGGCTTCTTTCGGCAGAAGCGGCGCTAAGAGAGCACTGTGAGCGGTACAATGGTCTTTGCGCGAAGAAGCCGCTTCTTCGGCTCCGGGAGCCGGAGAGAGCGGCAGCATCGGAAAGGTGAAGAAGGAAGCTGTACAACACTGGGATTGTGTGCGCAGCTTGCCAACTGATAGAAAACAGTACCTTACACTTTCCTGACGTTTCCAATCACATGAATATTCGATTGGAAGCTGTTTTGGACAACTTTTCTTTCCTTCATGCCAAACACTTGGCAGACCTCCGTGCAACGTCTAGAACAAGAGGGGAGATGTTTTCTGTGCTCCCGCAGGTTTTCCTTGCCAGACAGAGTGGAAAAGCTTTCTGCTAGGATGTAGACCACAAAAGACGCTAAAGACGAAGGTACGATGCTCTCCGGAGCTAAGAGCCGCTCCCGGGCTTCTTTCGGCAGAAGCGGCGCTAAGAGAGCACTGTGAGCGGTACAATCGTCTTTGCGCGAAGAAGCCGCTTCTTCGGCTCCGGGAGCCGGAGAGAGCGGCAGCATCGGAAAGGTGAAGAAGGAAGCTGTACAACACTGGGATTGTGTGCGCAGCTTGCCAACAATAGAAAACAGTACCTTACCACTTTCCTGACGTTTCCAATCACATGAATATGCCATTGGAAGCTGTTTTGGACAACTTTTCTTTCCTTCATGCCAAACACTTGGCAGACCTCCGTGCAACGTCCAGAACACGATGGGAGATGTTTTCTGTGCTCCCGCAGGTTTTCCTTGCCAGACAGAGTGGAAAAGCTTTCTGCTAGGATGTAGACCACAAAAGACGCTAAAGACGAAGGTACGATGCTCTCCGGAGCTAAGAGCCGCTCCCGGGCTTCTTTCGGCAGAAGCGGCGCTAAGAGAGCACTGTGAGCGGTACAATCGTCTTTGCGCGAAGAAGCCGCTTCTTCGGCTCCGGGAGCCGGAGAGAGCGGCAGCACCGGAAAGGTGAAGAAGGAAGCTGTACAACACTGGGATTGTGTGCGCAGCTTGCCAACTGATAGAAAACAGTACCTTACCACTTTCCTGACGTTTCCAATCACATGAATATTCGATTGGAAGCTGTTTTGGACAACTTTTCTTTCCTTCATGCCAAACACTTGGCAGACCTCCGTGCAACGTCCAGAACACGATGGGAGATGTTTTCTGTGCTCCCGCAGGTTTTCCTTGCCAGACAGAGTGGAAAAGCTTTCTGCTAGGATGTAGACCACAAAAGACGCTAAAGACGAAGGTACGATGCTCTCCGGAGCTAAGCGCCGCTCCCGGGCTTCTTTCGGCAGAAGCGGCGCTAAGAGAGCACTGTGAGCGGTACAATCGTCTTTGCGCGAAGAAGCCGCTTCTTCGGCTCCGGGAGCCGGAGAGAGCGGCAGCATCGGAAAGGTGAAGAAGGAAGCTGTACAACACTGGGATTGTGTGCGCAGCTTGCCAACTGATAGAAAACAGTACCTTACACTTTCCTGACGTTTCCAATCACATGAATATTCGATTGGAAGCTGTTTTGGACAACTTTTCTTTCCTTCATGCCAAACACTTGGCAGACCTCCGTGCAACGTCCAGAACACGATGGGAGATGTTCTCTGTGCTCCCGCAGGTTTTCCTTGCCAGACAGAGTGGAAAAGCTTTCTGCTAGGATGTAGACCACAAAAGACGCTAAAGACGAAGGTACGATGCTCTCCGGAGCTAAGAGCCGCTCCCGGGCTTCTTTCGGCAGAAGCGGCGCTAAGAGAGCACTGTGAGCGGTACAATCGTCTTTGCGCGAAGAAGCCGCTTCTTCGGCTCCGGGAGCCGGAGAGAGCGGCAGCATCGGAAAGGTGAAGAAGGAAGCTGTACAACACTGGGATTGTGTGCGCAGCTTGCCAACTGATAGAAAACAGTACCTTACACTTTCCTGACGTTTCCAATCACATGAATATGCGATTGGAAGCTGTTTTGGACAACTTTTCTTTCCTTCATGCCAAACACTTGGCAGACCTCCGTGCAACGTCCAGAACACGATGGGAGATGTTTTCTGTGCTCCCGCAGGTTTTCCTTGCCAGACAGAGTGGAAAAGCTTTCTGCTAGGATGTAGACCACAAAAGACGCTAAAGACGAAGGTACGATGCTCTCCGGAGCTAAGCGCCGCTCCCGGGCTTCTTTCGGCAGAAGCGGCGCTAAGAGAGCACTGTGAGCGGTACAATCGTCTTTGCGCGAAGAAGCCGCTTCTTCGGCTCCGGGAGCCGGAGAGAGCGGCAGCATCGGAAAGGTGAAGAAGGAAGCTGTACAACACTGGGATTGTGTGCGCAGCTTGCCAACTGATAGAAAACAGTACCTTACCACTTTCCTGACGTTTCCAATCACATGAATATTCGATTGGAAGCTGTTTTGGACAACTTTTCTTTCCTTCATGCCAAACACTTGGCAGACCTCCGTGCAACGTCTAGAACACGATGGGAGATGTTTTCTGTGCTCCCGCAGGTTTTCCTTGCCAGACAGAGTGGAAAAGCTTTCTGCTAGGATGTAGACCACAAAAGACGCTAAAGACGAAGGTACGATGCTCTCCGGAGCTAAGCGCCGCTCCCGGGCTTCTTTCGGCAGAAGCGGCGCTAAGAGAGCACTGTGAGCGGTACAATCGTCTTTGCGCGAAGAAGCCGCTTCTTCGGCTCCGGGAGCCGGAGAGAGCGGCAGCATCGGAAAGGTGAAGAAGGAAGCTGTACAACACTGGGATTGTGTGCGCAGCTTGCCAACTGATAGAAAACAGTACCTTACCACTTTCCTGACGTTTCCAATCACATGAATATTCGATTGGAAGCTGTTTTGGACAACTTTTCTTTCCTTCATGCCAAACACTTGGCAGACATCCGTGCAACGTCCAGAACACGATGGGAGATGTTTTCTGTGCTGCCGCAGGTTTTCCTTGCCAGACAGAGTGGAAAAGCTTTCTGCTAGGATGTAGACCACAAAAGACGCTAAAGACGAAGGTACGATGCTCTCCGGAGCTAAGCGCCGCTCCCGGGCTTCTTTCGGCAGAAGCGGCGCTAAGAGAGCACTGTGAGCGGTACAATCGTCTTTGCGCGAAGAAGCCGCTTCTTTGGCTCCGGGAGCCGGAGAGAGCGGCAGCATCGGAAAGGTGAAGAAGGAAGCTGTACAACACTGGGATTGTGTGCGCAGCTTGCCAACTGATAGAAAACAGTACCTTACACTTTCCTGACGTTTCCAATCACATGAATATTCGATTGGAAGCTGTTTTGGACAACTTTTCTTTCCTTCATGCCAAACACTTGGCAGACCTCCGTGCAACGTCCAGAACACGATGGGAGATGTTTTCTGTGCTCCCGCAGGTTTTCCTTGCCAGACAGAGTGGAAAAGCTTTCTGCTAGGATGTAGACCACAAAAGACGCTAAAGACGAAGGTACGATGCTCTCCGGAGCTAAGAGCCGCTCCCGGGCTTCTTTCGGCAGAAGCGGCGCTAAGAGAGCACTGTGAGCGGTACAATGGTCTTTGCGCGAAGAAGCCGCTTCTTCGGCTCCGGGAGCCGGAGAGAGCGGCAGCATCGGAAAGGTGAAGAAGGAAGCTGTACAACACTGGGATTGTGTGTGCAGCTTGCCAACTGATAGAAAACATACCTTACACTTTCCTGACGTTTCCAATCACATGAATATGCCATTGGAAGCTGTTTTGGACAACTTTCCTTTCCTTCATGCCAAACACTTGGCAGACCTCCGTGCAACGTCCAGAACACGATGGGAGATGTTTTCTGTGCTCCTGCAGGTTTTCCTTGCCAGACAGAGTGGAAAAGCTTTCTGCTAGGATGTAGACCACAAAAGACGCTAAAGACGAAGGTACGATGCTCTCCGGAGCTAAGCGCCGCTGCCGGGCTTCTTTCGGCAGAAGCGGCACTAAGAGAGCACTGTGAGTGGTACAATCGTCTTTGCGCGAAGAAGCCGCTTCTTCGGCTCCGGGAGCCGGAGAGAGCGGCAGCATCGCAAAGGTGAAGAAGGAAGCTGTACAACACTGGGATTGTGTGCGCAGCTTGCCAACTGATAGAAAACAGTACCTTACACTTTCCTGACGTTTCCAATCACATGAATATTCGATTGGAAGCTGTTTTGGACAACTTTTCTATCCTTCATGCCAAACACTTGGCAGACCTCCGTGCAACGTCTAGAACACGATGGGAGATGTTTTCTGTGCTCCCGCAGGTTTTCCTTGCCAGACAGAGTGGAAAAGCTTTCTGCTAGGATGTAGACCACAAAAGACGCTAAAGACGAAGTTACGATGCTCTCCGGAGCTAAGCGCCGCTCCCGGGCTTCTTTCGGCAGAAGCGGCGCTAAGAGAGCACTGTGAGCGGTACAATCGTCTTTGCGCGAAGAAGCCGCTTCTTCGGCTCCGGGAGCCGGAGAGAGCGGCAGCATCGGAAAGGTGAAGAAGGAAGCTGTACAACACTGGGATTGTGTGCGCAGCTTGCCAACAGATAGAAAACAGTACCTTACACTTTCCTGACGTTTCCAATCACATGAATATGCGATTGGAATCTGTTTTGGACAACTTTTCTTTCCTTCATGCCAAACACTTGGCAGACCTCCGTGCAACGTCCAGAACACGATGGGAGATGTTTTCTGTGCTCCCGCAGGTTTTCCTTGCCAGACAGAGTGGAAAAGCTTTCTGCTAGGATGTAGACCACAAAAGACGCTAAAGACGAAGGTACGATGCTCTCCGGAGCTAAGAGCCGCTCCCGGGCTTCTTTCGGCAGAAGCGGCGCTAAGAGAGCACTGTGAGCGGTACCATCGTCTTTGCGCGAAGAAGCCGCTTCTTCGGCTCCGGGAGCCGGAGAGAGCGGCAGCATCGGAAAGGTGAAGAAGGAAGCTGTACAACACTGGGATTGTGTGCGCAGCTTGCCAACTGATAGAAAACAGTACCTTACACTTTCCTGACGTTTCCAATCACATGAATATTCGATTGGAAGCTGTTTTGGACAACTTTTCTTTCCTTCATGCCAAACACTTGGCAGACCTCCGTGCAACGTCCAGAATACGATGGGAGATGTTTTCTGTGCTCCCGCAGGTTTTCCTTGCCAGACAGAGTGGAAAAGCTTTCTGCTAGCATGTAGACCACAAAAGACGCTAAAGACGAAGGTACGATGCTCTCCGGAGCTAAGAGCCGCTCCCGGGCTTCTTTCGGCAGAAGCGGCGCTAAGAGAGCACTGTGAGCGGTACAATCGTCTTTGCGCGAAGAAGCCGCTTCTTCGGCTCCGGGAGCCGGAGAGAGAGGCAGCATCGGAAAGGTGAAGAAGGAAGCTGTACAACACTGGGATTGTGTGCGCAGCTTGCCAACTGATAGAAAACAGTACCTTACACTTTCCTGACGTTTCCAATCACATGAATATGCGATTGGAAGCTGTTTTGGACAACTTTTCTTTCCTTCATGCCAAACACTTGGCAGACCTCCGTGCAACGTCCAGAACACGATGGGAGATGTTTTCTGTGCTCCCGCAGGTTTTCCTTGCCAGACAGAGTGGAAAAGCTTTCTGCTAGGATGTAGACCACAAAAGACGCTAAAGACGAAGGTACGATGCTCTCCGGAGCTAAGAGCCGCTCCCGGGCTTCTTTCGGCAGAAGCGGCGCTAAGAGAGCACTGTGAGCGGTACAATCGTCTTTGCGCGAAGAAGCCGCTTCTTCGGCTCCGGGAGCCGGAGAGAGCGGCAGCATCGGAAAGGTGAAGAAGGAAGCTGTACAACACTGGGATTGTGTGCGCAGCTTGCCAACTGATAGAAAACAGTACCTTACCACTTTCCTGACGTTTCCAATCACATGAATATGCCATTGGAAGCTGTTTTGGACAACTTTTCTTTCCTTCATGCCAAACACTTGGCAGACCTCCGTGCAACGTCCAGAACACGATGGGAGATGTTTTCTGTGCTCCTGCAGGTTTTCCTTGCCAGACAGAGTGGAAAAGCTTTCTGCTAGGATGTAGACCACAAAAGACGCTAAAGACGAAGGTACGATGCTCTCCGGAGCTAAGCGCCGCTCCCGGGCTTCTTTCGGCAGAAGCGGCGCTAAGAGAGCACTGTGAGCGGTACAATCGTCTTTGCGCGAAGAAGCCGCTTCTTCAGCTCCGGGAGCCGGAGAGAGCGGCAGCATCGGAAAGGTGAAGAAGGAAGCTGTACAACACTGGGATTGTGTGCGCAGCTTGCCAACTGATAGAAAACAGTACCTTACCACTTTCCTGACGTTTCCAATCACATGAATATTCGATTGGAAGCTGTTTTGGACAACTTTTCTTTCCTTCATGCCAAACACTTGGCAGACCTCCGTGCAACGTCCAGAACACGATGGGAGATGTTCTCTGTGCTCCCGCAGGTTTTCCTTGCCAGACAGAGTGGAAAAGCTTTCTGCTAGGATGTAGACCACAAAAGACGCTAAAGACGAAGGTACGATGCTCTCCGGAGCTAAGAGCCGCTCCCGGGCTTCTTTCGGCAGAAGCGGCGCTAAGAGAGCACTGTGAGCGGTACAATCGTCTTTGCGCGAAGAAGCCTCTTCTTCGGCTCCGGGAGCCGGAGAGAGCGGCAGCATCGGAAAGGTGAAGAAGGAAGCTGTACAACACTGGGATTGTGTGCGCAGCTTGCCAACTGATAGAAAACAGTACCTTACACTTTCCTGACGTTTCCAATCACATGAATATTCGATAAGAAGCTGTTTTGGACAACTTTTCTTTCCTTCATGCCAAACACTTGGCAGACCTCCGTGCAACGTCCAGAACACGATGGGAGATGTTTTCTGTGCTCCCGCAGGTTTTCCTTGCCAGACAGAGTGGAAAAGCTTTCTGCTAGGATGTAGACCACAAAAGACGCTAAAGACGAAGGTACGATGCTCTCCGGAGCTAAGAGCCGCTCCCAGGCTTCTTTCGGCAGAAGCGGCGCTAAGAGAGCACTGTGAGCGGTACAATCGTCTTTGCGCGAAGAAGCCTCTTCTTCGGCTCCGGGAGCCGGAGAGAGCGGCAGCATCGGAAAGGTGAAGAAGGAAGCTGTACAACACTGGGATTGTGTGCGCAGCTTGCCAACTGATAGAAAACAGTACCTTACACTTTCCTGACGTTTCCAATCACATGAATATTCGATTGGAAGCTGTTTTGGACAACTTTTCTTTCCTTCATGCCAAACACTTGGCAGACCTCCGTGCAACGTCCAGAACACGATGGGAGATGTTCTCTGTGCTCCCGCAGGTTTTCCTTGCCAGACAGAGTGGAAAAGCTTTCTGCTAGGATGTAGACCACAAAAGACGCTAAAGACGAAGGTACGATGCTCTCCGGAGCTAAGAGCCGCTCCCGGGCTTCTTTCGGCAGAAGCGGCGCTAAGAGAGCACTGTGAGCGGTACAATCGTCTTTGCGCGAAGAAGCCGCTTCTTCGGCTCCGGGAGCCGGAGAGAGCGGCAGCATCGGAAAGGTGAAGAAGGAAGCTGTACAACACTGGGATTGTGTGCGCAGCTTGCCAACTGATAGAAAACAGTACCTTACACTTTCCTGACGTTTCCAATCACATGAATATGCCATTGGAAGCTGTTTTGGACAACTTTTCTTTCCTTCATGCCAAAAACTTGGCAGACCTCCGTGCAACGTCCAGAACACGATGGGAGATGTTTTCTGTGCTCCCGCAGGTTTTCCTTGCCAGACAGAGTGGAAAAGCTTTCTGCTAGGATGTAGACCACAAAAGACGCTAAAGACGAAGGTACGATGCTCTCCGGAGCTAAGCGCCGCTGCCGGGCTTCTTTCGGCAGAAGCGGCGCTAAGAGAGCACTGTGAGCGGTACAATCGTCTTTGCGCGAAGAAGCCGCTTCTTCGGCTCCGGGAGCCGGAGAGAGCGGCAGCATCGGAAAGGTGAAGAAGGAAGCTGTACAACACTGGGATTGTGTGCGCAGCTTGCCAACTGATAGAAAACAGTACCTTACACTTTCCTGACGTTTCCAATCACATGAATATTCGATTGGAAGCTGTTTTGGACAACTTTTCTTTCCTTCATGCCAAACACTTGGCAGACCTCCGTGCAACGTCCAGAACACGATGGGAGATGTTTTCTGTGCTCCCGCAGGTTTTCCTTGCCAGACAGAGTGGAAAAGCTTTCTGCTAGGATGTAGACCACAAAAGATGCTAAAGACGAAGGTACGATGCTCTCCGGAGCTAAGAGCCGCTCCCGGGCTTCTTTCGGCAGAAGCGGCGCTAAGAGAGCACTGTGAGCGGTACAATCGTCTTTGCGCGAAGAAGCCGCTTCTTCGGCTCCGGGAGCCGGAGAGAGCGGCAGCATCGGAAAGGTGAAGAAGGAAGCTGTACAACACTGGGATTGTGTGCGCAGCTTGCCAACTGATAGAAAACAGTACCTTACACTTTCCTGACGTTTCCAATCACATGAATATGCGATTGGAAGCTGTTTTGGACAACTTTTCTTTCCTTCATGCCAAACACTTGGCAGACCTCCGTGCAACGTCCAGAAGACGATGGGAGATGTTTTCTGTGCTCCCGCAGGTTTTCCTTGCCAGACAGAGTGGAAAAGCTTTCTGCTAGGATGTAGACCACAAAAGACGCTAAAGACGAAGGTACGATGCTCTCCGGAGCTAAGCGCCGCTCCCGGGCTTCTTTCGGCAGAAGCGGCGCTAAGAGAGCACTGTGAGCGGTACAATCGTCTTTGCGCAAAGAAGCCGCTTCTTCGGCTCCGGGAGCCGTAGAGAGCGGCAGCATCGGAAAGGTGAAGAAGGAAGCTGTACAACACTGGGATTGTGTGCGCAGCTTGCCAACTGATAGAAAACAGTACCTTACACTTTCCTGATGTTTCCAATCACATGAATATTCGATTGGAAGCTGTTTTGGACAACTTTTCTTTCCTTCATGCCAAACACTTGGCAGACCTCCGTGCAACGTCCAGAACACGATGGGAGATGTTTTCTGTGCTCCCGCAGGTTTTCCTTGCCAGACAGAGTGGAAAAGCTTTCTGCTAGGATGTAGACCACAAAAGACGCTAAAGACGAAGGTACGATGCTCTCCGGAGCTAAGAGCCGCTCCCGGGCTTCTTTCGGCAGAAGCGGCGCTAAGAGAGCACTGTGAGCGGTACAATCGTCTTTGCGCGAAGAAGCCTCTTCTTCGGCTCCGGGAGCCGGAGAGAGCGGCAGCATCGGAAAGGTGAAGAAGGAAGCTGTACAACACTGGGATTGTGTGCGCAGCTTGCCAACTGATAGAAAACAGTACCTTACCACTTTCCTGACGTTTCCAATCACATGAATATTCGATTGGAAGCTGTTTTGGACAACTTTTCTTTCCTTCATGCCAAACACTTGGCAGACCTCCGTGCAACGTCCAGAACACGATGGGAGATGTTTTCTGTGCTCCCGCAGGTTTTCCTTGCCAGACAGAGTGGAAAAGCTTTCTGCTAGGATGTAGACCACAAAAGACGCTAAAGACGAAGGTACGATGCTCTCCGGAGCTAAGAGCCGCTCCCGGGCTTCTTTCGGCAGAAGCGGCGCTAAGAGAGCACTGTGAGCGGTACAATGGTCTTTGCGCGAAGAAGCCGCTTCTTCGGCTCCGGGAGCCGGAGAGAGCGGCAGCATCGGAAAGGTGAAGAAGGAAGCTGTACAACACTGGGATTGTGTGCGCAGCTTGCCAACTGATAGAAAACAGTACCTTACACTTTCCTGACGTTTCCAATCACATGAATATGCCATTGGAAGCTGTTTTGGACAACTTTTCTTTCCTTCATGCCAAACACTTGGCAGACCTCCGTGCAACGTCCAGAACACGATGGGAGATGTTTTCTGTGCTCCCGCAGGTTTTCCTTGCCAGACAGAGTGGAAAAGCTTTCTGCTAGGATGTAGACCACAAAAGACGCTAAAGACGAAGGTACGATGCTCTCCGGAGCTAAGCGCCGCTCCCGGGCTTCTTTCGGCAGAAGCGGCGCTAAGAGAGCACTGTGAGCGGTACAATCGTCTTTGCGCGAAGAAGCCGCTTCTTCGGCTCCGGGAGCCGTAGAGAGCGGCAGCATCGGAAAGGTGAAGAAGGAAGCTGTACAACACTGGGATTGTGTGCGCAGCTTGCCAATTGATAGAAAACAGTACCTTACACTTTCCTGACGTTTCCAATCACATGAATATTCGATTGGAAGCTGTTTTGGACAACTTTTCTTTCCTTCATGCCAAACACTTGGCAGACCTCCGTGCAACGTCCAGAACACGATGGGAGATGTTTTCTGTGCTCCCGCAGGTTTTCCTTGCCAGACAGAGTGGAAAAGCTTTCTGCTAGGATGTAGACCACAAAAGACGCTAAAGACGAAGGTACGATGCTCTCCGGAGCTAAGAGCCGCTCCCGGGCTTCTTTCGGCAGAAGCGGCGCTAAGAGAGCACTGTGAGCGGTACAATGGTCTTTGCGCGAAGAAGCCTCTTCTTCGGCTCCGGGAGCCGGAGAGAGCGGCAGCATCGGAAAGGTGAAGAAGGAAGCTGTACAACACTGGGATTGTGTGCGCAGCTTGCCAACTGATAGAAAACAGTACCTTACACTTTCCTGACGTTTCCAATCACATGAATATTCGATTGGAAGCTGTTTTGGACAACTCTTCTTTCCTTCATGCCAAACACTTGGCAGACCTCCGTGCAACGTTTAGAACACGATGGGAGATGTTCTCTGTGCTCCCGCAGGTTTTCCTTGCCAGACAGAGTGGAAAAGCTTTCTGCTAGGATGTAGACCACAAAAGACGCTAAAGACGAAGGTACGATGCTCTCCGGAGCTAAGAGCCGCTCCCGGGCTTCTTTCGGCAGAAGCGGCGCTAAGAGAGCACTGTGAGCGGTACAATCGTCTTTGCGCGAAGAAGCCGCTTCTTCGGCTCCGGGAGCCGGAGAGAGCGGCAGCATCGGAAAGGTGAAGAAGGAAGCTGTACAACACTGGGATTGTGTGCGCAGCTTGCCAACTGATAGAAAACAGTACCTTACACTTTCCTGACGTTTCCAATCACATGAATATGCCATTGGAAGCTGTTTTGGACAACTTTTCTTTCCTTCATGCCAAACACTTGGCAGACCTCCGTGCAACGTCCAGAACACGATGGGAGATGTTTTCTGTGCTCCCGCAGGTTTTCCTTGCCAGACAGAGTGGAAAAGCTTTCTGCTAGGATGTAGACCACAAAAGACGCTAAAGACGAAGGTACGATGCTCTCCGGAGCTAAGCGCCGCTCCCGGGCTTCTTTCGGCACAAGCCGCGCTAAGAGAGCACTGTGAGCGGTACAATCGTCTTTGCGCAAAGAAGCCGCTTCTTCGGCTCCGGGAGCCGGAGAGAGCGGCAGCATCGGAAAGGTGAAGAAGGAAGCTGTACAACACTGGGATTGTGTGCGCAGCTTGCCAACTGATAGAAAACAGTACCTTACCACTTTCCTGACGTTTCCAATCACATGAATATTCGATTGGAAGCTGTTTTGGACAACTTTTCTTTCCTTCATGCCAAACACTTGGCAGACCTCCGTGCAACGTCCAGAACACGATGGGAGATGTTTTCTGTGCTCCCGCAGGTTTTCCTTGCCAGACAGAGTGGAAAAGCTTTCTGCTAGGATGTAGACCACAAAAGACGCTAAAGACGAAGTTATGATGCTCTCCGGAGCTAAGAGCCGCTCCCGGGCATCTTTCGGCAGAAGCGGCGCTAAGAGAGCACTGTGAGCGGTACAATCGTCTTTGCGCGAAGAAGCCGCTTCTTCGGCTCCGGGAGCCGGAGAGAGCGGCAGCATCGGAAAGGTGAAGAAGGAAGCTGTACAACACTGGGATTGTGTGCGCAGCTTGCCAACTGATAGAAAACAGTACCTTACCACTTTCCTGACGTTTCCAATCACATGAATAATCGATTGAAAGCTGTTTTGGACAGTTTTTCTTCCCCTCATGCCAAACACTTGGCAGACCTCCGTGCAACGTCCAGAACACGATGGGAGATGTTTTCTGTGCTCCCGCAGGTTTTCCTTGCCAGACAGAGTGGAAAAGCTTTCTGCTAGGATGTAGACCACAAAAGACGCTAAAGACGAAGGTACGATGCTCTCCGGAGCTAAGAGCCGCTCCCGGGCTTCTTTCGGCAGAAGCGGCGCTAAGAGAGCACTGTGAGCGGTACAATCGTCTTTGCGCGAAGAAGCCGCTTCTTCGGCTCCGGGAGCCGGAGAGAGCGGCAGCATCGGAAAGGTGAAGAAGGAAGCTGTACAACACTGGGATTGTGTGCGCAGCTTGCCAACTGATAGAAAACAGTACCTTACCACTTTCCTGACGTTTCCAATCACATGAATATTCGATTGGAAGCTGTTTTGGACAACTTTTCTTTCCTTCATGCCAAACACTTGGCAGATCTCCGTGCAACGTCCAGAACACGATGGGAGATGTTTTCTGTGCTCCCGCAGGTTTTCCTTGCCAGACAGAGTGGAAAAGCTTTCTGCTAGGATGTAGACCACAAAAGACGCTAAAGACGAAGGTACGATGCTCTCCGGAGCTAAGCGCCACTCCCGGGCTTCTTTCGGCAGAAGCGGCGCTAAGAGAGCACTGTGAGCGGTACAATCGTCTTTGCGCGAAGAAGCCGCTTCTTCGGCTCCGGGAGCCGTAGAGAGCGGCAGCATCGGAAAGGTGAAGAAGGAAGCTGTACAACACTGGGATTGTGTGCGCAGCTTGCCAACTGATAGAAAACAGTACCTTACACTTTCCTGACGTTTCCAATCACATGAATATTCGATTGGAAGCTGTTTTGGACAACTTTTCTTTCCTTCATGCCAAACACTTGGCAGACCTCCGTGCAACGTCTAGAACACGATGGGAGATGTTTTCTGTGCTCCCGCAGGTTTTCCTTGCCAGACAGAGTGGAAAAGCTTTCTGCTAGGATGTAGACCACAAAAGACGCTAAAGACGAAGGTACGATGCTCTCCGGAGCTAAGAGCCGCTCCCGGGCTTCTTTCGGCAGAAGCGGCGCTAAGAGAGCACTGTGAGCGGTACAATGGTCTTTGCGCGAAGAAGCCGCTTCTTCGGCTCCGGGAGCCGGAGAGAGCGGCAGCATCGGAAATGTGAAGAAGGAAGATGTACAACACTGGGATTGTGTGCGCAGCTTGCCAACTGATAGAAAACAGTACCTTACACTTTCCTGACGTTTCCAATCACATGAATATTCGATTGGAAGCTGTTTTGGACAACTTTTCTTTCCTTCATGCCAAACACTTGGCAGACCTCCGTGCAACGTCCAGAACACGATGGGAGATGTTTTCTGTGCTCCCGCAGGTTTTCCTTGCCAGACAGAGTGGAAAAGCTTTCTGCTAGGATGTAGACCACAAAAGACGCTAAAGACGAAGGTACGATGCTCTCCGGAGCTAAGAGCCGCTCCCGGGCTTCTTTCGGCAGAAGCGGCGCTAAGAGAGCACTGTGAGCGGTACAATCGTCTTTGCGCGAAGAAGCCGCTTCTTCGGCTCCGGGAGCCGGAGAGAGCGGCAGCATCGGAAAGGTGAAGAAGGAAGCTGTACAACACTGGGATTGTGTGCGCAGCTTGCCAACTGATAGAAAACAGTACCTTACCACTTTCCTGACGTTTCCAATCACATGAATATTCGATTGGAAGCTCTTTTGGACAACTTTTCTTTCCTTCATGCCAAACACTTGGCAGACCTCCGTGCAACGTCCACAACACGATGGGAGATGTTTTCTGTGCTCCCGCAGGTTTTCCTTGCCAGACAGAGTGGAAAAGCTTTCTGCTAGGATGTAGACCACAAAAGACGCTAAAGACGAAGGTACGATGCTCTCCGGAGCTAAGCGCCGCTCCCGGGCTTCTTTCGGCAGAAGCGGCGCTAAGAGAGCACTGTGAGCGGTACAATCGTCTTTGCGCAAAGAAGCCGCTTCTTCGGCTCCGGGAGCCGGAGAGAGCGGCAGCATCGGAAAGGTGAAGAAGGAAGCTGTACAACACTGGGATTGTGTGCGCAGCTTGCCAACTGATAGAAAAACAGTACCTTACCACTTTCCTGACGTTTCCAATCACATGAATATGCCATTGGAAGGTGTTTTGGACAACTTTTCTTTCCTTCATGCCAAGCACTTGGCAGACCTCCGTGCAACGTCCAGAAGACGATGGGAGATGTTTTCTGTGCTCCCGCAGGTTTTCCTTGCCAGACAGAGTGGAAAAGCTTTCTGCTAGGATGTAGACCACAAAAGACGCTAAAGACGAAGGTACGATGCTCTCCGGAGCTAAGAGCCGCTCCCGGGCTTCTTTCGGCAGAAGCGGCGCTAAGAGAGCACTGTGAGCAGTACAATCGTCTTTGCGCGAAGAAGCCGCTTCTTCGGCTCCGGGAGCCGGAGAGAGCGGCAGCATCGGAAAGGTGAAGAAGGAAGCCGTACAACACTGGGATTGTGTGCGCAGCTTGCCAACTGATAGAAAACAGTACCTTACACTTTCCTGACGTTTCCAATCACATGAATATTCGATTGGAAGCTGTTTTGGACAACTTTTCTTTCCTTCATGCCAAACACTTGGCAGACCTCCGTGCAATGTCCAGAACACGATGGGAGATGTTTTCTGTGCTCCCGCAGGTTTTCCTTGCCAGACAGAGTGGAAAAGCTTTCTGCTAGGATGTAGACCACAAAAGACGCTAAAGACGAAGGTACGATGCTCTCCGGAGCTAAGAGCCGCTCCCGGGCTTCTTTCGGCAGAAGCGGCGCTAAGAGAGCACTGTGAGCGGTACAATCGTCTTTGCGCGAAGAAGCCGCTTCTTCGGCTCCGGGAGCCGGAGAGAGCGGCAGCATCGCAAAGGTGAAGAAGGAAGCTGTACAACACTGGGATTGTGTGCGCAGCTTGCCAACTGATAGAAAACACTACCTTACACTTTCCTGACGTTTCCAATCACATGAATATTCGATTGGAAGCTGTTTTGGACAACTTTTCTTTCCTTCATGCCAAGCACTTGGCAGACCTCCGTGCAACGTCCAGAACACGATGGGAGATGTTTTCTGTGCTCCCGCAGGTTTTCCTTGCCAGACAGAGTGGAAAAGCTTTCTGCTAGGATGTAGACCACAAAAGACGCTAAAGACGAAGGTAGGATGCTCTCCGGAGCTAAGCGCCGCTCCCGGGCTTCTTTCGGCAGAAGCGGCGCTAAGAGCACTGTGAGCGGTACCATGGTCTTTGCGCGAAGAAGCCGCTTCTTCGGCTCCGGGAGCCGGAGAGAGCGGCAGCAT